>NW_027101191.1:2275078-2499499 GCF_029633855.1 Hoplias malabaricus
AATTTTAAGTTTGCCATAATAATTAACATTCCCTAATCAGAAGCCCTGGATGAACAGAGAGGTTCGCACTCTGCTCAAAGCCAGAGATGCTGCCTTCAGATCAGGATGCAGGGAAGCATACAGCTTGGTCAGAGCTAACCTGAGGAGAGGAATAGCTATAGCCAAGCACTGCTACAAACGCCGGTCCTGATTCACAAAAAAAACAAAAGCAGATGCACATAAATGGAAAAACCTAATGCGTACAAAAGAAGGGCAAAAAACAAGACTGGTGGTCTGAGATTTCTTACCATGGCATCCCTCAGCATAGAAGCGCTCAGGGTACGAGCGTCCTTTGTACCGCCCACTGGAGTTCCTGGCAATATGAAGAGACTAATAGCTATAGCCAAGCACTGCTACAAACGCCGGATTGAGGAGCACTTTACCTCCTCTGACCCTCGGCGTATGTGGCAGGGAATACACGCCCTGACTGACTATAAACCAACTAGCTTTGTTCCATTTACCAACAGTGCTTCACTCCCTGATAAGCTGAACAACTTTTACGCTCGTTTCGACCAGATGATAATGATATCTTCAATAAACGATCCTCCACCGATGACAACCCACTTGTACTTTCCACTTCGGACGTCAGTCGCATGCTGAGTAGAGTGAATGCACGGAAGGCAGCTGGCCCTGATGGTGTACCTGGCCGTGTGCTGAGTGCTTGTGCTGTGGAACTTGCGGGTGTCTTCGCTCTCAACAGAACTACACACTGCATAACCCACCTCAATAATTTCCAAGTGCTTTAAAAGACTAGTTCTTTCTCACTTGAAATCCTGCCTGCCTGCTACGCTGGACCCACACCAGTTTGCTTATCGTTGCAACAGATCCACCGAGGACGCTATCTCAACAGCACTACACACTGCACTAACCTACCTCGCTTGGAAGCATAAGGAAGCATAAAGTAATCTAAATCTCCCTGGTAGGCGGCTGCGTTGACCTTGGACCTCAGAAAATAAAGTGGACCCACACCAGCAGATGACATGGGACACCAAACCGCCACTGACTGTGGAAACTTTACAGGGTAGCTCGAACAATGTGGATTCCGTGCCTCTCCTCTCTTCCTCCAGATTCTGGGACCTTGATTTCTATAGGAAATGGTCCTTGGTCTTCCAGGACCAAGATGGCATCGCGATCACACTGCGAGGCTCAGCGTCTTACCGGTTTTAGTGATGTTATACTTCTGTACTTAGCTATCTCCAGTTTTCTTGCGCAAATAACTCTTGCGAACTACAGTTACGACAGACAGACACTTTTGGAAATTAACATTCACTGCACAGACACCGGATTCAGCATCGGTTGGACTTTAACCAGCTTCAAAACAACACCCCTCCCCCATCTTGGACTTTCCGATCATCTTTCTTTGTTCCTGCTTCCCAAATACACTCCAGTCATGCAGAGGATTAAGCCTTCAACCAGAACTGTAAAGTTCTGGATGGATGGGGCTGACTCCTTCCTTCAGCAACAGTTCCAGCACACCGACTGGAGTGAGTATGCTGCCCGAGCCTGCACAGGCTCACACATCCACTTGGACACCTACACTAACTCTGTCCTGAAATGCATCAACAAGCGCTCAGGGTACAAGCGTCCTCTGTACCGCCCACTGGAGTCCCTGGCAATATGAAGAGACTAATAGCCATAGCCAAGCACTGCTACAAACGACGGATTGAGGAGCACTTTACCTCCTCTGACCCTCGGCGTATGTGGCAGGGAATACACACCCTGACTGACTATAAACCAACTAGCTTTGTTCCATCTACCAACAGTGCTTCACTCCCTGATGAGCTGAACAACTTCTACGCTCGTTTCGACCAGATGATATTGATATCTTCAATAAACGATCCTCCACCGACGACAACCCACTTGTACTTTCCAATTCGGACGTCAGTCACATGCTGAGCAGAGTGAATGATAACTTCCCCCAATAACTTCCAAGGGGTTTAAAAGACTAGTTCTTTCTCACTTGAAATCCTGCCTGCCTGCTACGCTGGACCCACACCAAATTGCTTATCGTAGCAACAGATCCACCGAGGACGCTATCTCAACAGCACTTCACACTGCACTAACCTACCTCGCTTGGAAGCATAAGGAAGCATAAAGTAATCTAAATCTCCCTGGTAGGCGGCTGCGTTGACCTTGGACCTCAGAAAATAAAGTGGACCCACACCAGCAGATGACATGGGACACCAAACTGCCACTGACTGTGGAAACTTTACAGGGTACCTCGAACAATGTGGATTCCGTGCCTCTCCTCTCTTCCTCCAGATTCTGGGACCTTGATTTCTATAGGAAATGGTCCTTGGTCTCCCAGGACCAAGATGGCATCGCGATCACACTGCGAGGCTCAGCGTCTTACCAGTTTTAGTGATGTTATACTTCTGTACTTAGCTATCTCCAGTTTTCTTGCGCAAATAACTCTTGCGAACTACAGCTACGAGAGACAGACACTTTTGGAAATTAACATTCACTGCACAAACACCGGATTCACGCAATCTTTGACTGTCTGTCTTATTCCTCTCTTCTCCTCAAAGAATTCTTTGAGCGTCGATCTTCCTTCCTGGTGATACTTAATCATTAATTTTAAGTTTGCCATAATAATTAACATTCCCTAATCAGAAGCCCTGGATTAACAGAGAGGTTCGCACTCTGCTCAAAGCCAGAGATGCTGCCTTCAGATCAGGATGCCGGGAAGCATACAGCTTGGTCAGAGCTAACCTGAGGAGAGGAATAGCTATAGCCAAGCACTGCTACAAACGCCGGTCCTGATTCACAAAAAAAACAAAAGCAGATGCACATAAATGAAAAAACCTAATGCGTACAAAAGAAGGGCAAAAAACAAGACTGGTGGTCTGAGATTTCTTACCATGGCATCCCTCAGCATAGAAGCGCTCAGGGTACGAGCGTCCTTTGTACCGCCCACTGGAGTTCCTGGCAATACGAAGAGACTAATAGCTATAGCCAAACACTGCTACAAACGCCGCATTGAGGAGCACTTTACCTCCTCTGACCCTCGGCGTATGTGGTAGGGAACAACACCCTGACTGACTATAAACCAACTAGCTTTGTTCCATGTACCAACAGTGCTTGACTCCCTGATGAGCTGAACAACTTTTACACTCGTTTCGACCAGATGATATTGATATCTTCAATAAACGATCCTCCACCGACGACAACCCACTTGTACTTTCTACTTCGGACGTCAGTCGCATGCTGAGCAGAGTGAATGCACGGAAGGCAGCTTGCCCTGATGGTGTACCTGGCCGTGTGCTAAGAGCTTGTGCTGTGGAACTTGCGGGTGTCTTCGCTCACATCTTTAATGTTTCGCTTGCCCAGGCAGCTGTACCATCTATCTTTAAGTCAGCCATTATTGTGCCTGTGCCTAAGCATTCTACTGCTTCAGACTTTAATGACTTTCGACCTGTAGCACTCACCCCAATAATTTCCAAGTGCTTTAAAAGACTAGTTCTTTCTCACTTGAAATCCTGCCTGCCTGCTACGCTGGACCCACACCAGTTTGCTTATCGTTGCAACAGATCCACCGAGGACGCTATCTCAACAGCACTACACACTGCACTAACCCACCTCACTTGGAAGCATAAGGAAGCATAAAGTAATCTAAATCTCCCTGGTAGGCGGCTGCGTTGACCTTGGACCTCAGAAAATAAAGTGGACCCACACCAGCAGATGACATGGGACACCAAACCGCCACTGACTGTGGAAACTTTACAGGGTACCTCGAACAATGTGGATTCCGTGCCTCTCCTCTCTTCCTCCAGATTCTGGGACCTTGATTTCTATAGGAAATGGTCCTTGGTCTTCCAGGACCAAGATGGCATCGCGATCACACTGCGAGGCTCAGCGTCTTACCAGTTTTAGTGATGTTATACTTCTGTACTTAGCTATCTCCAGTTTTCTTGCGCAAATAACTTATGCGAACTACAGCTACGACAGACAGACACTTTTGGAAATTAACATTCACTGCACAAACACCGGATTCACGCAATCTTTGACTGTCTGTCTTATTCCTCTCTTCTCCTCAAAGAATTCTTTGAGTGTCGATCTTCCTTCCTGGTGATACTTAATCATTAATTTTAAGTTTGCCATAATAATTAACATTCCCTAATCAGAAGCCCTGGATGAACAGAGAGGTTCGCAATCTGCTCAAAGCCAGAGATGCTGCCTTCAGATCAGGATGCCGGGAAGCATACAGCTTGGTCAGAGCTAACCTGAGGAGAGGAATAGCTATAGCCAAGCACTGCTACAAACGCCGGTCCTGATTCACAAAAAAAACAAAAGCAGATGCACATAAATGAAAAAACCTAATGCGTACAAAAGAAGGGCAAAAAACAAGACTGGTGGTCTGAGATTTCTTACCATGGCATCCCTCAGCATAGAAGCGCTCAGGGTACGAGCGTCCTTTGTACCGCCCACTGGAGTTCCTGGCAATACGAAGAGACTAATAGCTATAGCCAAGCACTGCTACAAACGCCGGATTGAGGAGCACTTTACCTCCTCTGACCCTCGGCGTATGTGGTAGGGAACAACACCCTGACTGACTATAAACCAACTAGCTTTGTTCCATGTACCAACAGTGCTTGACTCCCTGATGAGCTGAACAACTTTTACACTCGTTTCGACCAGATGATATTGATATCTTCAATAAACGATCCTCCACCGACGACAACCCACTTGTACTTTCCACTTTGGACATCAGTCGCATGCTGAGCAGAGTGAATGCACGGAAGGCAGCTGGCCCTGATGGTGTACCTGGCCGTGTGCTAAGAGCTTGTGCTGTGGAACTTGCGGGTGTCTTCTCTCACATCTTTAATGTTTCGCTTGCCCAGGCAGCTGTACCATCTATCTTTAAGTCAGCCATTATTGTGCCTGTGCCTAAGCATTCTACTGCTTCAGACTTTAATGACTTGTGACCTGTAGCACTCACCCCAATAATTTCCAAGTGCTTTAAAAGACTAGTTATTTCTCACTTGAAATCCTGCCTGCCTGCTACGCTGGACCCACACCAGTTTGCTTATCATAGCAACAGATCCACCGAGGACGCTATCTCAACAGCACTACCCACTGCACTAACCCAACTTGACTGTCAAAACTCATAGGTGAGTATGCTGTTAATCGATTTTAGTTCTGCATTCAACAGAACAATTCCGTCTATGCTGATATCCAAACTCAACCATCTGGGTATCAGCACATCACTCTGCCACTGGATTTTAGACTTCCTGTCTAACAGACCTCAATCTGTTAGATTAGGCAAACTTCATTCATCAACCATCACCTTGAACACTGGCATTCCACAAGGTTGTGTTCTTAGCCCGATTCTGTACTCTCTCTTCACCCATGACTGTGTACCTGCCTATGGTTCAAACACCGTAGTCAAATTCGCAGATGACACCATGGTGATAGGCTTGATTACAGACAATAATGAAACGCCCTACCGGGATGAAGTACAGCATCTGTCCTTGTGGTGCCAAAACAATAACCTGGTACTAAACACGCTCAAAACAAAGGAGATCATCATGGACTTCAGACGGACTAGGAATCAAGCTCACGCCCCCATTTACATCACCGGAACTGCAGTGGATGAGGTGTCCAGTTTCAAGTTCCTTCGAGGACATCTACCATAAACGCTGCCTGGGCAGGGCACGAAAATCACTATAATATCACTACTGCACTTTATGTAAATTATGTAAATAATGTTATATATTGCACTTCTGGTTAGATGCTAACTACATTTCATTGGCCCTGTATTGTACTCTGCACAATGACAATGAAGTTGAATCTAATCTAATCTAATTTACTTTAATCAGGGAACATAACTTTGGACCACTCAGGAGCAGTCCAGTCCTTTTTCCTGACGCTGTCTCTTGTTCAAGAGTGGCTTGGCATAAGGAATATGACAGATGAAACCCATGTCTTGCATACATTCAAATTTTATGACCAGCACCTGTATGTGCTTGTATAATTTAAACTACTGATTCTTAACATTGAGGTTGCCCAGAAGCTCAATGTTGTATTGCAACTCTTCGCTTCCACATTAAATTACCTGACGCTGGATTATAACTTACTTCTGAACGTCGTCGTTCCATTGTCTTGGGCATGATTTTAATGTGTGAGCAATCTTTTTGTGCTGACTATATGCAGGTGTATTGTTTAACATTCGGATTCTGACTGGTGTTCGCTCAGAAGCTTTTACATTTTTCGCTTCCACCTTAAGTAATGCAGCAGTAACATTAGCTAACTTGAAAATCTTAAAGTAAGGCGTTCGGACAAGAGTTTCAGAAGGGCAGGCTGGCTCACTGTGGTTACGTGTTTGTTGGTTTACTGGCATTATAAATATATCAAAGATAGTTGGAAACTTTGTGAAAGGACTTTTGTGTTGCCTTATCAAAGTAGCCAACACTTTAAAATGTTAATGTCTATGGATGTTGGGTATGTTAAAAGTATTAAAAACATTACAAAACACTTCAACGAATGATATATATTTATACGCCATCCCAATCCCAATATATTTGCCTGTAATGGAATGTAATGGAATATATTGGAATCGGGACGTTCCGGGAGCCACCTGGTGGATTGATGCAAAATTGCGGGTAAAAGGCCGAAACTTTGAGGATTTTTAGCTCCCACCACGTGTGCCCAGGACTCGACCCCGGGCTCTGCAAAAAAAATCGTCTAGGGGCCGCTGCGCGCTAGGCCGATAAGGTCCACCAAGCAGCGTATCATATATGTGGATTGGGATGGTGTGGTACTACGAAGAGGTAAGCAAATGCTATTTTCTCGATTAAATGGCCTTTCGGAACTAAGACCCCACCACCACCTGTTAGGTCTAAATGGAATTGTGGACACATACTCCCATTTGTGGCCAGATGGGAGTATGTCAGTGTAGTTTTTATTTATTTTTTATTAAGTTAATGCAACATATGATTGGTCATTTGAAAATGGTACTCGGGCAGCTAGTACTTAACCTTTTCCATGTTACATATTTCAGATTATTCCAATTTTGGACATTTCAATTCCAACATTACTGATTATACAGAGTCTTGTACAAAAAAAGAAGGCATAGATTTGAAAACGTTCAACGTACACATGTATCATTGTCACAAGCATTTTAAAATGTGTACTGCGTACACATTTGAATTTGATATGTATTTTTTGAAATTGTGATGGAGAAAATAAGGACAAGTATTAAGAATTGAAATCTAACAGAGCATTTGGAATCAGAAAGTAGTTTATTTAACCTTAAGGTGGTCAACATACAATAGCAGAGAGTACTATGTGAATGTGGACAAAGAAGATGTTTTCACAGAGATATTTATATAGGTAGTTTATACGTCATAACCATAAGATAATCACTCGATGTTTCTGCAAGCTTAGTTTCCTTAGAGACATCTCAGTTTGATATACAAGATGTGGTTTGTTCTAATAAAGCATTGACCTCGAGCTGACCTGACATACACTTAGTTTGTGAGTTCTGTTGATGATTAGAAATTAACATACAGACAAACAAGCAGACAAGTTCTTTCAACAGAGACATATAAAAATTACCATTACAGAAATATCTGAGTTTGGATATCCCTATCTTACTCATTTTCCTTCAGAAAAGGGTACTTAAATATCAGAGCTTTACACACTTGCACATACTCATTTGTAGATGTATTCCTTTGAAGCATAATTTAAAACAAATGAAAAAAAAAACAAAAAAACAGAGGAATTCAATACTAAAATACCTACATGCAACATTGAGACATGCTTTGGTACTGTGTTCTTATAATGTTTTTTTGTGAATTGACTACACTCAGAGTCAGAGTCAGAAAACAGCGCTGGCCCACAGCAGGCTCAGTGTCACTTCGTCAGCAGTCATGGGGGTCCAGGTGTATGGAATGGCGTTGGTCTCTTATAGAACAGCGTTGGGCTCTAAACGTGTGAACACATGCTCGTTAACACGTTATTAAAAATTTGCGTGTTGACACGTAAAATTTTGTCGTGATAACGTGACCAAAATTGACACGTTTACACGCTTCTTAAGGTTTTTGCCAATGGGAGGCCTCAAATCCGGGCGTACTTACATATTCATGATAGGATTTACATCACACACTGTAGCTGACACGAAACATAAATCCTTTGTGAACGTAGTCCCTACGTTTCATCTGAATTATTCATAACATAGTGAGCTAAGCACTGACCTGTGGCTACGTTGAGCCCTACATGAGCAGTGTGAAGACAGCAATATTAGTAAGCTGATCCCCATAGCAACTGGAAGTTTATGTTTCACAATAAAAAAACTGGTGTTTAGTACCTTAAAATTTGTAAACATGCATATTATTATATAACTTCATTCATAACATGCTCTAAAGCTTTCCATAATTTTATAACAAACAAACATCACTATTCACTATTCATATGTGTGTGACACATACTGAGGCGTAATTCATTCACATTGATTAATTATGTGCATTATTTTAATAGCATACTGCTAAACAATACGGTGTCAATACAAACCCATAGTGAAATTAACTTTCCAGATCCTCCTCTTTCTGTAAACATGTATACTATGTTTAAATATACATTAATTTACTCATGTGTTATTTAATTATGTGTATATACTTATATATGTTAAGAGAGGATAAATCTCCTTCAAAATTAAATTGAACAAAAAAAATCTGAATTAAAAAAGATCTTTTTTCAGCAGTAAATTCAGTGGGCCATGCTTTGGTACTGCGTTCTTATAATGTTTTTTTGTGAATTGACTACACTCGGCTCAGAGTCACAGTCAGAAAACAGAGCTGGGAGTGTTCTTCGTCAGTAGTCATGGGGGTCCAGGTGTATGGAATGCCGTTGGTCTCTAAGCGTGTTGGATTTGACCATGTTTTTTTATGAGATTTTGTATAAACATTATACATATATAAATACGTTTAAAAGCACGCACGCACACACACACACATATATATATATATATATATATATATATATATATATATATATATATATAAACCCCTCATTTCAACCACCACTGAACTGCTGAAAAAGCCCTTTTATAATTTAGAATTTTTTGTTCAATTTCATTTTGAAGGAGATTTATCCTCTCTTAATGTATATATAGAAGTAGATACACATAATTAAATAAAACATAAGTAATTTAATGTATATTTTAACATATACATGTTTACAGAAAGAGGAGGATCTGGAAAGTTAATTTCACCATGGGTTTGTATTGACACTGTATTGTTTAGCAGTATGCTATTAAAAGAATGCACATAATTTATCAATGTCAAATCTCAGTATGTGTCACACATAGTGTGAGAGAATAGTGATGTTTGTTTGATATAAAATTATGAAAAGCTTTAGAGCATGTTATGAATGAAGTTATATAATATTATGCATGTTTACAAATTTTAAGGTACTAAACACCAGAGGTTTTTTATTGTGAAAAATTAACTTCCAGTTGCTATGGGGATCAGCTTACTAATATTGCTGTCTTCACACTGCTCACGTAGGGCTCAACGTAGCCATAGGTCAGTGCTTCGCTCACTATGTTATGAATAATTCAGATGAAACGTAGGGACTACGTTCACAAAGGATTTATGTTTCGTGTCAGCTACAGTGTGTGATGTAAATCCTATCATGAATATGTAAGTAGGCCCGTATGGATTAGTTAAATGCTGTTTTAACTACAGTAACTGAAAAATATCACTGGTGAACGAGACAAAATACATATTCAATTATAACTGATATCACAACAAAAATATAGAATTAGAAACAGTACATAAAAACCCAAACAAAGTGTAGTGTAGCGAAACTGGTGGACTCTCTCTTTGTCTGTGTGTAGATGGATATAATCTCGGTGTGGGGACTAAAACTTGTTTACAGACTCACATTTTTAGTTATACAAATACACACGTTTTTTTGTGTGTACGATTGTTTACATGTGTAAGGAAGAGACGTTATAAAAAAATAATTAAATACTCTATAAAGGACTTAAATCCAGGATAATAAGTCTGAATTAATGAAGACATGGCCCCTGTGCATAACTCGTGCGGGAGCTGGCAACGCCAGCCATGGAGCTTTCCCATTGAAGCCAGTTTGCTACGGTCTCTTTTAAATATCATTTGATTAGAATACAACATTTTACATGTGCTTAATGAATATATTTTTTGTTAAATATTGGTTTTAATCATAAATGTGTTGCTTTGTCAGTTAGCAAAGTTACATCAGCCAGTAATGTTAAGCTACAGCCCGGTCTCACACCTACTCGTGATATAGTAATCTACAATTCATGACATATCGCATATTTTCAGCATGAATTGCAGTCTCCTATATATGTGACTATATCACGAGTAGGTGTGAGACCGGGTTGTAAGCTATCACTACCTCAGGATGTAAAGGTCTTCCATGTGTCTTAGCAAATTGCAAATAATTTAAATAAATGTTTTACAGTTACTGAAAGACATCTACGAAGAAATGTACTGCTTAAATTTTAATTGTTATTTTATTATTATGTTTTTTACAGTATATTTGTATGTTAGCGTCTGCTAATGTTAGCTAGCATCCAGTTAAAATTTCTCCTGTTCCACCTTAAACAGAGTGACAGTTATTTTCTGATGAAACAAGAACAAAAAGTAACTGCTTCAGCATTTAAAAAAGAACAGAAAACTCCAGTATTGTGCTTGTAAATATGGATTAACATTTAGTGCTAGTTTTGCTATGGCATATATATATATATATATATATATATATATATATATATATATATATATATATATATATATATATATATAAATATATGTATATATATACACTGTGTGTGTTTTGAAAATAACATTGTGTTTGGTATTTAATATGCAGACTTTAAACTTTGGGAATTGTGTCAGTATAACAATTAATTTATGTTTTGTATTATTTATTCCAGATTGCAAACATATGTTCCTGCACTTTTTTAAACTTCTGGTTTTTTTTTAACTTCCTGCTATATATAGTGTGTTGAAAAAATGCATATTTGACAACACAAGAAATTGTATAAAACTTTATCTAGACAGTATAATAATTACATTAAGCAAGACCATAAATATTTTGCACAAATCACTTATATAAGCCTTTTAAAATTCTAGTCAACTGAATGGAGAAAAAACACATAGGGAAGAAATATGAGCATCTGCAATATCTTCAGACCATTCAGCTATTTATTATAATGTTTGTAACAGCTATTTAATACTAAAATTTAATTCAAATCAAATTGTATTTATATAGCGCTTTTCACAACAAAAAGTCGTCACAAAGCAGCTTTACAGAGATCCGGGTCCAAGCCTCCTATGAGCAAGCCAGGGGCAACAGTGGCAAGGAAAATCTCCCTCAGCACATGAGGAAGAAACCTTGGAAGGAACCAAGACTCATACGGGGAACCCATCCTCCTCGGGTCGACACCGGAGACACAACAGAGAACAGAACAGAAGTAAAAGTGAAATGGTGACAGATGAAGGGGTTATAGTAATGTAAATGTAGTACATTAGTGATGTATGAGTCTGAGGAAGGAGAAGGTGATCAGGGATTCTGTGTGAGTTAAAAGTAGGTGCAGAGTTAATCTGAGGTAAAACAGCATGGCCAAGCATGATAGTGTAGATGAGACAAGGCCAGGATCTTGTACAGGATACACAGGGGCTGGATCAGGGCAACACCTGGAGAGCAGCAGGACAGCTCAAAGCATGAGAGAGAGACAGGAGAAAGAAAACCAGACAAAGGGAACAAAAAAATACAGAGGTTAGTAGGGTCATGGTAAAGAACGGGCAAATTTGTCCTGCGAAAAAAGCTTCCACGGGTCAGGCAAGAGAACCCAGCGGCAGACAGCGCGTTGGCGGTTACTAGAAAGCTAACTAAAAAAGCTGTAGCTATGGTAGTATGACAGGGTTAATACAGAACAGTGATAATTAACCTGATGCTGTGTATGGGGAAAAAAGCTTGTCCCATTTAGGGGTGGGGTGGGCATGGCTAGGTCCCAGAGGAGGTTTCAGAGCACCTGTAAGTCCAAAATCGATGACCAAAGGAGATTCACGGTGAATGTAGTCTTCTAAGACCCACCCACCCTTGAAACTTCTGTCAAAACTCAAGCAAACCACGAAGCAGACTCTAGAGAGATTCCAGAAGCAAAAGACCTTATCAGCAAAATCCATAAAAACAATAATGAAAGCAAAGACTGGCAAAATGCAAATGAAATAATGTCAAATAACTGCAAAGAGTATCTTATAAAAATGAACTTGGCATAAAAAGTAAGGAAATTTGTGTTTGGTAGATTATTTTTTTGTTGTTGTAACAATGCTTATTGGCAGTATGTCTCATACCGTTGGAAAGCCTGTTAATTTCCCCTTTAAACGGTGCCACATTTGTAAGGAACATGCATTTGTGGGATGAGCAGTAGAGCTGAGAATGTGGGTTGCGCCTCTTTAAAAGGTAAATGTGGCATCATTTAACAGGCTTTCCAACTGTATAAGATTTATTGCCCAGAAACATTGTTACAACCAGGAAATAATCTACCAAACACAAATAACACAATTTTAAGAAATTTGTTTATTGTTTTTTGTAGAAATTTTTAAACAGAATTATATTTCTTAAAAAGTTTAGCTTTTTCAAAGTTTCTGTAAATACAAGGGTGTGTTTAGTGTTGAGTGATATTTTTTTTAGAACTGGTCTAAACTACCTCCATGATAAAGTTTTTATAGCAAAGTTGTATAATTAGTGTTCATTGTAAGTTGAACCAGAAAATTTGCACTGAAATATTTTTAATATGTTTACTGTATCATCTTTCAATAAGAATATAATTAATTAATATAATGTGTGTGTGTGTGTATTTATTTATTTTTTTTCCACATAAGATATCAACACAGAGGTGTCTTACACGAGGGGAAAAAAATTGTTGAACTGATGGAAGATGAATGCTGATGCAGCACCACAGACACTTGTGATAATGGGCATTGCAGCAGTGGTAATGGGCAGTCTTTGAATTTACCACAGCCTTCATGAAGCATTTTAGACAGCTGAAATTCGGTGTGGCTTTTTTGAATTTGTTCTGAAAAACGTGAGTTGGTGTTGTGGGCTGTGTGACAAGAAGTTTGTGCAGTCAACTAATACGTTGTGATTAGCAGCTATCGGATTCTGGAGTTTTCAAGCCCCAAAGAGCAGAGGAGCGCGCGCCATGTCAGGTTGGTAACAGTCATTTTGTTTGAAGTTTGTGTTTTTTTCTTTAGCCATCTCAAGTGAACAAAGTCATCAAAACTTTTTATTGCATTAGGCTTACTTTTCTAATGTTTGCTGCAGCTAGCCAACGTGTCATTATGATGAATAGCAAGTGTTCTAGTTAGCCTTTAACCCACATTATGTAATGTCTGAGCTAATAGCCAGGTCGTTAAATTTTGAAATTTGAATAATTACTTACAGTCTACTTGAGGTTGAGAAGTAAAATGTTTCTATCATTGTTTCTCAATATGACAACTTTAGAATGTGATCATATACTTTGATATATGAATCACGCTATATTATAGGGTAAGTGTACTTTTAAGGCCACCAAAATCAGGTTTTCAGGTATGTTTAATAGATATTCTTCTGATTTCTATTTGATATCTGTGGGGAAAAGGCAAGGTCATTTGAAAATGTATGCATTTGTTTATGTACATGTTTAGAATATTAAATGGTGATATTTTATGAAATATGTCAGAAGTGTGGTATGGACCTTATTGACAAAATAAAAATGTTGTTGATTAAGGAGGCCTTGACTTACACAGGGGTGTGATTATTTTCGTAACTGGGATTTTCTCTCAATAGAGTTAATGGTGTTGAATATAGATTCTTATAAACTAGGTGCACTGGGATAGACACTTGACTCCCACAATACACACTCCAGCCACTGGGGGGGGGTCTTACTTTTCTTGAGATCTTGAAGTGGAGCCTTTAAAGGGGAGGACCTCTGGTTTTGGAGGCCAGATACCGGAGCGTCGTTTTGGATATATATAAGATGGTGGAAGTTTTGGCGCTGATTTTTCTCTAGCACTCTGGAAACTGTTGCACCTCCAGATTACTACCTACCCTTTTGAATAATCTCTACATGCTTGGGCTGGTCGACCATGGAGTCAGCGCTTGGGTTCTTCGAGGATCTTTAGGTAAGAAGAGTGAACCCTCCCAAGTTCTCATTTCATCACAATAGATTTCAACACCTTATTTTCGTGATCTAATTGTTGGCTGTGTGATTGTAACTTGATAGTTTTGTGCTCTGTTGAGGTTAGCTGTTTGCTAAGGTGGGTATTGGATTGCAGAGTTGCTTGATTGTATACAGTCTAGACCTTTGGTAATTGGGTATGTTTGGTTGAGTTCTCAGGAAATCTGATTTGGTGGTGTTGATTTGACTCAAAAATACCTGTTGGAAATTGTGGCCTACTTGGGGCTTCTTGAGTTGTATGTGTTCTTTCAGAAGTCCTATGAGAGGACTTGAGGTAAGGTGGCCAAAATTGTCAAGTACTTTTAGTTTTGTAGTCATACTTTGGTGGTACTTAGGGATTTTAGGCCAATAGGGGAATATAGGTTACCTCTTGGTGTTTGAATTTTAGTAGCCTTAGAGTTAGGGGTCTCTGGTCTGTCCTCATTTCGGCTGGGGGGCTTTTGGTATTTTTTTAATTTTTTCCCAAAAATGTCTCAGTTTGATCCGGAAAGTTTTATCCAAGCCCATCTGCAGACAACGGACTGGATAAAATTAAAGAAGCCTCAGTTGCTCCAGCTTGCTGAATATTATGAGATTGAGGTAGATTCAGAGTTGAATAAAATTAAGATAGTAGATCCTTGCTCAGTCCCTAGGTTTGAGTGACTCCATCATTGAGGCAAGATTGGCTAGGGAACAAGCAGAGAAGGGTAGGCGAGAGAAGGAGAAGGATAGTTTGCGGGAGCTGGAGTTAGCTAAGATTGAGTTGGAGAAGGTTAAACTCTCGCAGATGGAGAGTCAACAACAGCGCAGACATGAGACTCGGTTTGATGTATCCAAATGTCTACATCTAATGCCAAAATTTCAGGAAGACGAGGTAGATGTGTTTTTTGATGCCTTTGAGAATATAGCCACGGAATTAGCTTGGCTGGAGAATTGTTGGACCGTTTTGGTTCAGAGTGTCCTGTAGGGGAAAGCTCGGGAGGCTTATGCAGCTTTGAATTCTGCACACTCCATGGAGTATGACACGGTGAAAACGGCAGTGAAGAATGCCTATGAAGTTGTGCCAGAAACTTACAGGCACAAATTCCGTTCTCTTAGACGTAAGCTAGCGGAAACCTATTTGGATGTAGCTAGGCAGCAGGAGGCAGTGTTTGAACGAAAGCATGTGAAGTTTATACTTTTGCAGATTTAAAACAGCTTGTTCTTATGGAACAGTTTAAAAATAGTCTACCTGTTCTTTAGGAAGTGTACATTCAGGAGCATGGGGCGACTGAAGTTAAAAAGGCTGCTATGATGGCAGATACTTACGAATTTACCCATAAGGAGTCGAGAGTGAAAGAGAGATCAGTGGTTGGAGAAAGGCTAATACAGAGGTTAAATCAGCAGAGACTAAAAGTCATAGGGAAGGGCCATCTGGCTCTAAACCTCATAGTCAACTTCAAAAACCTGTAAATTCTACTCCCTCGGGAGAAATAATCTGCCATTATTGTAGAAAACCTGGCCATATAAAATCAGGTTGTCCAGTTCTGCAGAAGTGCAGACGTGGGTCTTATACTGACTCTTCAAAATCTGTGGCATTGGTAGTTGGTTCAGAGAGGACTATTAGTTGTGTGGATCCTGAGTCTGAAATAACCCCCTCTCTGTATGATGGGTTTGTCTCCTGCTGTACAGTGTCCATTGGTTCTGGGGAGCCAGAAACCAAAATTAAAATTTTCAGGGACACTGGTGCAGTTCAGTCCTTGTTGTTACAAGGGGTTCGTGATTAGCCAGTTTCAATGACTCTTCAGTGTTGCTTCAGGGTGTGGGAAGTTTGTTTGGTGCCATGCCATTGCATAAAGTGTACCTAACCTCTAACTTGGTAAATGGCTATGTTAATGTAGCAGTAGTGCCATCATTACCAGTCCCTGGAGTTTCTATGCTATTGGGGAATGATCTTGCTGGGGTTCAAGTTTCGGTAACCCCTTTAATTAGTCACATGCCATGTGAGGTACCAGAAACAGAGGCTTTGGCCAGGGAGTATCCTGAGGTGTTTTCAACCTGTGTCGTTACCCGTGCCCAGTCTCGCCCCAAGGGGGTGGTTCCACAGAGAGGGCTGGAGGAGGCAGCATTTGAGCTTGGAGATACCTTCTTTGGAAAACTAGGTTAATCAGATGCAGCTCAGTTTAATAGGGAAACCTTAATCAAGGAGCTCAAGGAGGACCCTGAGTTGGCCTCATTGTGTAAGGGGGCTGGTACACGGGAGGAGACAGAGGAGTCGGCAGAGGTCTTCTATATGCATCAGGGAGTGCTTATGCGGAAGTGGAGGCCTCCTTATCATCCTGCTGTTGAAGATTGGAGTGTTGTGGAGCAGATTGTGTTGCTGAAGAGTTTTAGGTTGAAAGTGTTGCGCTTGGCACATGAAGCACCCATGGCAGGGCATGTGGGTATTCGTAAAGCCCAAGAGAGAGTCTTGCGTTATTTTTATTGGCCGAAGATGCATCGAGATGTAATCTCCTACTGTCGGACATGTCATGCTTGTCAGCTAGCCGGTAAGCCAAATCAGAAAGTGCCTTGTGCACCATTGTGTACTCTCCATTTTTGCGAGTGACGATAGATTGTGTTGGACCTTTGCACAAGACAAAAAAGGGTTATAAGTATCTGTTCACAATATTGGATGTGTGTACTAGATTTCCGGAGGCTGTACCCTCGAGAAACATTAAGGCAAGAACTATAATTGAGTGTTTGTTTCAGTTCTTTTCTCGGTGTGGGCTGCCTCGTGAGATTCAATCAGATTGTGGTTCAAACTTTACATCTGGTGTTTTCCAGGAAGTAATGTGTGAGCTAGATATTAAGCAAATTTGTATTCATTAAAGGAGCAGGAACACTCTTGTCTGTGATGTTTCTCTTTTCTCTGAGACCTCCTGTAACAAAATGCACATATGCCATTTGTTCAAAACTGTGATCTTCAAAATAAAATTTGGGCATTTAAACCATCTAACAGTGATTATGGAAAAGCGAAGAACCACTATGTTAGTACACAATAGGTTTCTGAACAGGGGCTCAAGCACTCATGAATAATAATTTACAAATAAACAAATAAGTGCTCATTTATTCTGGTTCATCCTGAGTAAACAGACCTCGGTGTGCATTTACCTCAGATCAGTATCTGGTAATGAGGGACAAACAGGTTTGTACTCACAGTAAAATCTTTAATGCTTTGTTTTAGACAGAACATTACCTCAATATCTGCATTGATTGTCGAAGTTTGCAGGTATTTCATCGTTTTAAAACAGTAAAGTACAAAGAGAATTTGTGTGTGTAAAGTTGTTCACTCTTTAATGTTAAAATCTTTCCTGTCTCTCCGCTGCTGAGCTGCAAGTAGGTGTACGCATGTGTAGTCCAAAATGCCTTGGGCACTGAGTTGTCACTCAAAAACTCATTAGCCAATGGGAAGGTACCCCTGAGAAAACCCGCCCACACGAGAGCTTTTTGCCAAAACTGCTTGCAAAACTCAAGGATCCAGTGTACAAAACTCAGAGAGCTCGTGCACAGAACTCGTGCTGCTTGTGCACAAAACTCAGAGAGCACACGCAGAACTCAGAACTCACACACTAAAGCCATGGAGCGTTTCATATTTGGCACAAATCTGATTCCATAATCCTTGGAATCCTGAAGGTTCCAAAAAGCTGTGCAAGCCTATTCTATACTTCACTCAGCACATGGAGCATTTACAAAAGAGGCGTGAGCCTAATCTTTATTTTTTTTTAGCACATCTGTAACATTCCAAAATGCTGCGAGAGCCAATTCTTAATTCTCGTAGCAACCGGAGCGTTAAAAAGGGTGGCGTGAGCCTACTGTTTATTTTTAGCGCATCCTGAAGATTCCAAAAAGCTGCAAAACCTGTTCTTAATTCTTGTAGAAACCGGAGCGTTCCAAATGATGACGTGAGCATGCTGTTTATTTTTAGCATGTGCTGAAGGTTCCAAAAAGCTGCACGAGACTATTCTCAATTCTCGTAGCAACCGGAGCGATCCAAGTGGTGACGCAAGCTTGTTTATTTTTAGCGAATCCTGTATGGAACCTGATTGGTGCCAAAAAGAATCGCACAAAAAAAAATTAACATCAAACGTAAAACTTAAAGGTTACCCTCTACTCATGTGTTTACCTAGCTTGACTGGAAATAGGAATCCCATCTTGATATATACAGTTATACATTTTATGGACTAGAAGAGGTCTCCATATCTCAGCTTTGGGATATGGTAGAGCGAAAATAACCACACCACTGTCTTTGTCAGGACTTCCCTGACACACGGTGTGGGTTTGGAGAAGATCTGAGGAGGTCACAGTTTTCACCCCAAAAAAAAAATAATAAAGGGTACCCCTTTGTGTTTTTTTTTTTTATACTAAATTTTTGACCGTCTCAGACTTCTACCTCTACCTTGCTAGATGTTTTTTTTTTTTTTTTAGCGCATCCGGAATCTTTCAAAATGTTGCGCAAGCCTATTCTTAATTCTCAAAGCATCCGCAGCATTCCAAATGGTGACGCAAACTTGTTGATTATTTTTAGTGAATCCTGTATGGAATCTGATTTGTGCCAAAAAGAATGCACAAAAAAAATTCATCTCAAATGTAAAACTTATAACTTGCAAACAAAAAATCCAGCTCTGACATTTGTGCTCCATGACTTTGTGCGTGAGCGCTGAGTTCAGCGCATGCTCTCTGAGTTTTGTGCGCCAGCTGCACGAGTTCTGTGCGTGCTCTTTGAGTTTTGTACGCCTTGTTCCTGAGTAACTGTAAACTGCTTATGCATGCAAATTCATTAACTACAGAACTTCAAATGTAAAAGATTATGAGGTTATAGTACAAACGATTATGCTACAACTGATGCTAAAGATCTCATCTAAATAACTTAAATTAACCTCCTATTTGCTTTTCTCCCTGCCCACCATTTTTCACTGCCCTACTCATTTTTTTTTACTACAGTCCATCTTTACATAATTACATAAAGAAAATGAATTAGTTCATGTTCATAGTTAATTTTGAAAAAAATGTACTAACTTCACAGCTCCAAAAATAAACTACTTCACGTGCTTTTGTTTATTTTTTTCTCTCAGTAAATAAGCTTCTATAGCTTTCATATAACCTTCTGCAACCCATTAATCACCAGCCAAAACTCACTGCTACTCACTAACAAAAAATGAGTGTATGTGAAATTATATATTCAAAATATTACTTTACACCAAAAAACCAGCACTGAGATTGAGAATGTATTTTAACCCACGTAGCTACTACTTTATGTCTTCTTAATGTGTTTAAGCAGTTTTATTTCTTATTTTATTTCTTATACTGAGGGAAGCGGTTCTGTGACATAAAAAATGCTCACATCGTCTTGTAAAATTCGCCATCAAACCACATAATTACTCAAATTAAAATACTCATGTATGAGCGATTGTCATGTCATTTAAATGTTTTCTATGTCAGAGGGGAAAAAAGAGCTAGCTAGAGTTAAACAGGTTAGCTAAAGTTTGTCATTTGGAAAAAAAACAAACAAACAAAAAAAAAAAACGGTTCAATATTACGTATGTACCATATAGCAGTTGATAGAATAACGTACATAACATTAACGATGTTGACTACATTTGGGCGATACCAAAATACATATGTATCCAAAAATAGAAGGTTAAATTGACATATTTATGGGATGAAGCTGTTCCCTGAGGCTGGTGAGAGCTGCTCGCGTGCCGCGGTCACTGAAAAGAGTGCGTAGCTTCATCGTCTTCTTCTTCTGTGTTTTTACATCAGTTCTCTTCTGCCACCTTCCGGTTTCTCACTCAGAGTTCATTCATTTTAGAGCTGTCGTTCCAGTCCAGTCGTCTTCACTTAAACTTAAATAACAATCTCCTCCCTTCAGCATGACACTGAATGTTTCCATATGTGTTTAATAAAATTCTCTGATCAGTGTAGTGTGCTAACTGCAATCCCAGTAAACATTTAGCCGTTGATTCAATGTTGAAATAATGTACTTGACTGTGGTCTAATCAACGTTTTTTTAAGGTTGAAAATGAAAATGAAACACTGACGTTGAAAAGACGACTAACTAAGTCACATTAAAGACGTCCTTTTAAAGCCGTTATTTCAATGTGGAAATCACGTACATAAATGTCATCCAATAAACTCTGGATTAAAGTTGAAAAGACATCCAAACATCAACTTTATTTGTATAGCGCCTTTTACAACTGACGTTGTCACAAAGCAGCTTCACAGTTTCAGAACAGAACATTTAAAACAAAGCCCAATGCGAGCAAGCGGAAGGCGACACTGCCAAGGAAAAACTCCCTCAAGGCTGGAGGAAGAAACCTTGGGAGGAACCAAGACTCACAAAGGAGACCCATCCTCCTCTGATCAAACTATAGATTGAATTTTAAATGATCACCAATGAATTGTCATTATGCTACATAATAATAATAATAATGATAATAATCATAATAGTGACATCAATCTTGGGGCATAATAATAGTGCATCAGATTTGGAAGAATCAGTCAATGTTGCTAATCTGAGTCCATTTCTACTTCAGTGTAGTTGATCATGGTGAGTGGTCAGAGGCTGGCAGCAGTAGATGGAGGTGAGCAGCTGGTCTGGTCTGGTCTGGGCCGCAGGAGAATCCAGCAAACAATCTTCCATCAGTGGGCCACCATTTTCTCAGAAAACAGTAAAGGGAAGCGGTTAGTTTAGTTGAGTGCAGCAGAGAAAAAGAGCATGTGACGGATCTGACTGTAACAGACTGGGAGGAGGGAAACCAGAAGGAGCTCAGGCAAGGACGTCTTTCAGCTCCAAAAAAGAGAAATTGTGAGCACATCATCCGCGTTTACCCTGATTCCCCATGTCCATGAGTTCCTGAAATGACAACCTTAAACTAGACAGAGGTTAGTTGCCAAAGGCTAAACTGAACAAGTGTGTTTTGAGCCTAGACTTAAACATAGTGACTGTGTCTGCGTCCCGGACACTAGCTGGAAGATTGTTCCAGAGCCGAGGGGCTTTGTAGGAGAAAGAGTTTACTCAAGTTTCTGCTGGAGCATTCTGATAAAAGTGCATTGCAATAATCTAATCTTGATGTAATAAAAGCGTGAACAAATTTTTCTGCATCTGGGTGGGATAAGGAATTTCTTAACTTAGCGAGGTTCCGAAGATGTAGGAAAGCTGTTTTTGTAATTTTACCTATATGCTGATCATGATGATAGATCTGAATCAATTATGGCACCCAGATTTTTAGCTGATGAGCTAGGGAGAACAGGGAAGTCAAAATTATGTATTAAGTCTGATACCTTATTTATAACAGGTTTTGGACCTAGAAGGAGAACCTCGGTTTTGTCGCTGTTTAGCAGAAGGAAATTGTATGACATCCAATGCTTCACTTCTTTAACACAGTCCTCCATTTTCTTTAGTGTAGGTTTGTCATCTGGTTTGGCTGATATGTATAACTGTGTGTCATCTGTGTAACTGTGGAAGGTAATGCCATGCCTGCTAATAACTCTGCCCAGTGGCAGCATTTATAATATGAATAGTAAAGGTCCTAGAATGGAGCCTTGGGAAATTCCAGATCTCATTTTTTTCTTACAAAGAAGAAACATTATTTACTTTTACAAACTGGTAGCGATCCTTGAGATAAGACTTAAACCATGATAGGGCCGTTCCTGTTATTCCAACCATGTTTTTTAATCTTTCTAGCAGAATAGTATGATCACTTGTATCAAAAGCTGCACTGAGGTCGAGTAGAACTAGCATGGATACGCAGCCTCGATCAGAGGTGAGAAGAAGGTTGTTTGCTATCTTAACTAAAGCCGTTTCGGTGCTATGGTGTGGCCTAAAACCAGATTGAAATTTTTTATATATGTTATTCTTATGCAAGTATGAGGGAAGTTGTTGGACCACAACTTTTTCTAAGATCTTAAATATGAAGAGAAGGTCTGTAATTGGATAGTACACTAGGATCAAGATTCGGTTTCTTGATCAGGGGTTTAATAACTGCTAGTTTAAATGCTTTGTGTACGTGATCACATACAGTATAAGGGACGAATTTATGATTGTTAAAAGGGGATTGATTATGACTGGTAATACTTCTTTAAATAGTTTTGTTGGTATTGCATCAAGTGTGCAGGTCATACAAACAGGTCAATCCAATTCTAGCTGTGGTAGTGGGTCAAAGTCCTCTAGTCGTCCTTCTCTGTTTTGTTCTATATCATCCACACCAGATGACAGACAGGCTGGATTTAGTATATTGTTTGTCTAATATGTTCAATCTTATTGTTAAAAAAGTCCATAAAAGCATTGCTGGTGTGAACAGCTGGGATCTGTGTATCAGTAGCTGCCCGATTGTTTGTAAGTTTAGAGATTACATTAAAGAGTGCTCTAGGATTGTCTTTATTATTTTCAATCAGTGAGGCCAGATGTGCTGAACGTGCATTGACGAGCGCCCTTCTAAATTCGATAAGGCTGTTTTTCCAGGCACAGTGAAATACTTCCAGTTTAGTCGACCGCCATTTCCGCTCTAATTTCCTTACGGTTTGTTTTAAGGTGAGTGTTTCTTCATTATACCAGGGAGCGAGTTTTTTCTGTCGTAGCTTTTTACGCTTAAGTGGTGCTACACTATCTAAAGTTGATCAAAGTGTGTTATCTAAGTAGTCCATTAGTCTGTCCAGCTCCAGTGGGTCCGCTGGACTACTGACTGAGGTCAATAAATCAGTGATGTTTTCAGTAAATTTAGGGGAAGTAGATGGGGTTAGTGAGCGCTTTATATAGTAATGTGGGCATGTACATTTTTTTTTATATCTAAACTATTCATACGAAATTATGTAGTGGTCTGAGACTGTGGAAGACTGCGGGAGAATATTTAAGTTTTTTATGTTCGTGCCCAGGGTCAAAACCAAGTCTAGTGTGTGATTACAATAATGAGTAGGACCTGATACATTTTGTGTGAAACCAACAGTATCTATGATTTATGTGAATGTTCTTTTTTAGGGGATCATCACTTTTCTCAAAATGAATGTTAAAGTCTCCTACAATTATTAACGTATCACAGGACACTGCTAAATTAGCAGCTAGTTCACCAAATTCTTTTATAAATTCTGAATATGGCCCTGGTGGTCTATAAATGTTTAATAAGGAGATTGTGTTCTTATTTGTGGCGGGGTTAATTATGTTAATGTACATAATTTCAAAGGAAGTAAAGTTGTAACCATGTTTTTGGTTAATAATTAAATTATTTTTGTAAATTATACATAATCCACCCCCTTTGCCCGTCAGTCTGGGGCTGTGTACATATTTATAGCCTGTAGGAGTGGCTTGATTTAGTGCTAAATATTCATCATTTCAGACTGACAGACAGTCTTGATACTGTAACAAATGTTTATATTCCTTAGAGCAAGCTTTGTACATACACCCTTACTATGGGCAAACAAATGGCCATTATCTGTAAGTGTATCCTTAAAATCACTTACCTGTTCGCTGTGTAATCTACTTGCCTGGTTTGTGCTGGTGGGTGGGGTTAGTCAAGTCTGGCGCAGACGTCGGACATCCCACTCCCAATGTATTTGAATTGAATGCAATAGATTGGAAGTGGGACGGCAGACTCGGAAGTGACCGATCCCACTCCCAATGTATTTGAATTGAATGCAATAGATTGGAAGTGGGACGTCGGACTCGGAACTGACCGATCCGACTCCCAATGTATTTTAATTGAATGCAATAGATTGGAAGTGGGACGTCAGACTCGGAACTGACCGATCCCACTCCCAATATATTTGACTTGAAGTTAGGCTTACACAACTTCACAGGCTGTCTCGTGGGGTGTGCACAATAAACATATTAACATTTGGGGTCATTCGGACCCTTTTAAGGGGTGTCCAAAACCCATGAATGAAATTTGAATGGGAATAAATTGGGAGTGGGATGTCCAGAAACTGAGCTTGGGGGGGTCTACCGACTTCACGGCGTCGAGTACTGAATCATCTGAGTCCCCCAAACAACATATCAGAAGATGGGGTCACTGGGATCTTGCGTAGTATGTTATGTTCAGCAAATTTATTCATGAAAAATGTTTTCCTTTGTTTGCCCACTTCCAATCTATTCTAACCAAGTCAAATAAATTGCAAGTGGGATCTTACTTCCAATCTATTCCAGTCAAATCAAATAAACTGGAAGTGGGATCCCACTTCCAATTTATTTTACTATTTGGAATTTGGAAATCTTTGATTTTGGGGCCAGAACTGAGGCCTATATTGACAAATTGGGACCCAATCTCACTATCTCACTTCCAATTTATTCCAGTCAAATCAAATAGAATGGAAGTGGGATCCCACTTCCAATCTATTCTAACCAAGTCAAATTGGGACCAATTTTGGACCCAATCTCACTATCCCATTTCCAATTGATTTCATTCAAGTCAAATAAATTGGAAGTGGGATCCCATGGAACATGTACATGACTTGGCTGAAATAAATTGGAAGTGGGATCCCATG
The DNA here is from genome assembly GCF_029633855.1 of Hoplias malabaricus. NCBI lineage: Eukaryota > Metazoa > Chordata > Actinopteri > Characiformes > Erythrinidae > Hoplias > Hoplias malabaricus. Next base: position 2,299,800 of record NW_027101191.1, read on the forward strand.
AAACACGTACATGACTTGGCTGAAATGAATTGGAAGTGGGATCCCAATTCCAGTCTATTTCAGCCAAGTCAAATAAACTGGAAATGGGATACCACTTCCAATATATTCCAATATAGTAAAATAAATTGGAAGTGGGATCCAATTTCGAAAACTTTGACTTTGGGGCCAAAATTGGGGCCTATATTGACAAATTGGGACCCAATCTCACTATCCCACTTCAAATTTATTCCTGTCATTGAATAGAATGAGAATCTCTGAGCGTTTTGTGGGTGCTGCGAGCTCTCTCTGAGTGTTTTGTGCTAACTGCGATCTCTCTCTGAGTGTTTTGTGCGCGCTGCGCACTCTGGCTGAGAGTTTTTTTTGTGAGCTTTGCGATCTCTCGCTGAGTGTTTTGTGCAAACTGCGCGCTCTTGCTGAGTGTTTTGTGCGCGCTGCACGCTCTCGCTGAGTATTTTGTGCCTGCTGCGAGATCTCTGAGGCTTTTCTTGCGAGCTTTGCGATCTCTTTGAGTGTTTTGTGCATGCTGCGAGATCTGTCTGAGGTTTTTTTTGTGAGCTTTGCGATGTCTCTGTGTGTTTTGTGTGCGCTGCGCGATCTCTCTGAGGTTTTTCTTGCGTGCTTTGCGATCTCTCTGAGGTTTTTTTGTGAGCTTTGCGATCTCTCTGAGGCTTTTCTTGCGAGCTTTGCGATCTCTCTGAGTGTTTTGTGCATGCTGCGCGCTCTCTCTGAGGTTTTTTTGTGAGCTTTGCCATCTCTCTGAGTTTTTTTGTGAGCTTTGCGATCTCTCTGTGTGTTTTGTGCATGCTGCGCGATCTGTCTGAGGTTTTTCTTGCGAGCTTTGCGATCTCTCTGAGGTTTTTCTTGCGAGCTTTGCGATCTCTCTGAGGTTTTTTTGTGAGCTTTGCGATCTCTCTGAGGCTTTTCTTGTGAGCTTTGCAATCTCTCTGTGTGTTTTGTGCGTGCTGCGCCATCTCTCTGATGTTTTTTTTTTGTGAGCTTTGCGATCTCTCTGAGTGTTTTGTGCGTGCTGCGCCATCTCTCTGATGTTTTTTTTTTTGTGAGCTTTGCAATCTCTCTGTGTGTTTTGTGCATGCTGCGCCATCTCTCTGATGTTTTTTTTGTGAGCTTTGTGATCTCTCTGTGTGTTTTGTGCGTGCTGCGCGATCTGTCTGAGGTTTTTTTTGTGAGCTTTGCGATCTCTCTGTGTGTTTTGTGCGTGCTGCGAGATCTCTCTGAGGTTTTCTTGTGAGCTTTGCGATCTCTCTGAGTGTTTTGTGCGTGCTGCGCCATCTCTCTGATGTTTTTTTTTTGTGAGCTTTGCGATCTCTCTGAGTGTTTTTTGCGTGATGTTCGATCTCTCTGAGGTTTTTTTTGTGAGCTTTGCGATCTCTCTGTGTGTTTTGTGCATGCTGCTCGATCTGTCTGAGGTTTTTTTTGCGAGCTTTGCGATCTCTCTGAGTATCTTGTGCGTGCTGCGCGCTCTCTCTGAGTTTTTTTTGTGAGCTTTGCGATCTCTCTGTGGGTTTTGTGCATGCTGCGCGATCTCTCTGAGGTTTTTCTTGCGAGCTTTGCGATCTCTCTGAGGTTTTTTTGTGAGCTTTGCGATCTCTCTGAGGCTTTTCTTGTGAGCTTTGCGATCTCTCTGTGTGTTTTGTGCATGCTGCGCGATCTGTCTGAGGTTTTTCTTGCGAGCTTTGCGATCTCTCTGAGGTTTTTCTTGCGAGCTTTGCGATCTCTCTGAGGTTTTTTTGTGAGCTTTGCGATCTCTCTGAGTGTTTTGTGCGGGCTGCGCGCTCTCTCTGAGGTTTTTTTGTGAGCTTTGCGATCTCTCTGTGTGTTTTGTGCGTGCTGCGCCATCTCTCTGATGTTTTTTTTTGTGAGCTTTGCGATCTCTCTGTGTGTTTTGTGCATGCTGCGCGATCTGTCTGAGGTTTTTTTTGTGAGCTTTGCGATCTCTCTGAGTGTTTTGTGCGTGCTGCGATCTGTCTGAGGTTTTTTTTTGTGAGCTTTGCGATCTCTGTGTGTTTTGTGCATGCTGCGCCATCTCTCTGATGTTTTTTTTTGTGAGCTTTGCGATCTCTCTGTGTGTTTTGTGCATGCTGCGCGATCTGTCTGAGGTTTTTTTTGTGAGCTTTGCGATCTCTCTGAGGGTTTTGTGCATGCTGCGCGATCTGTCTGAGGTTTTTTTTGCGAGCTTTGCGATCTCTCTGAGTGTTTTGTGCGTGCTGCGCGATCTGTCTGAGGTTTTTTTTTGTGAGCTTTGCGATCTCTGAGTATCTTGTGCGTGCTGCGCGCTCTCTCTGAGTTTTTTTTGTGAGCTTTGCGATCTCTGAGTATCTTGTGCGTGCTGCGCGCTCTCTCTGAGTTTTTTTTGTGAGCTTTGCGATCTCTCTGTGGGTTTTGTGCATGCTGCGCGATCTCTCTGAGGTTTTTTTGTGAGCTTTGCGATCTCTCTGAGGCTTTTCTTGTGAGCTTTGCGATCTCTCTGTGTGTTTTGTGCATGCTGCGCGATCTGTCTGAGGTTTTTCTTGCGAGCTTTGCGATCTCTCTGAGGTTTTTTTGTGAGCTTTGCGATCTCTCTGAGGCTTTTCTTGTGAGCTTTGCAATCTCTCTGTGTGTTTTGTGCGTGCTGCGCCATCTCTCTGATGTTTTTTTTTTTGTGAGCTTTGCGATCTCTCTGAGTGTTTTGTGCGTGCTGCGCCATCTCTCTGATGTTTTTTTTTTTGTGAGCTTTGCAATCTCTCTGTGTGTTTTGTGCATGCTGCGCCATCTCTCTGATGTTTTTTTTGTGAGCTTTGTGATCTCTCTGTGTGTTTTGTGCGTGCTGCGCGATCTGTCTGAGGTTTTTTTTGTGAGCTTTGCGATCTCTCTGTGTGTTTTGTGCGTGCTGCGAGATCTCTCTGAGGTTTTCTTGTGAGCTTTGCGATCTCTCTGAGTGTTTTGTGCGTGCTGCGCCATCTCTCTGATGTTTTTTTTTTGTGAGCTTTGCGATCTCTCTGAGTGTTTTTTGCGTGATGTTCGATCTCTCTGAGGCTTTTCTTGCGAGCTTTGCGATCTCTCTGAGTGTTTTGTGGGTGCTGCGCGATCTGTCTGAGGTTTTTTTGTGAGCTTTGCGATCTCTCTGAGTGTTTTTTTGCGAGCTTTGCGATCTCTCTGTGTGTTTTGTGCGTGCTGCGCGATCTCTCTGAGGCGTTTCTTGCGAGCTTTGCGATCTCTCTGTGTTTTGTGCATGCTGCGCGATCTGTCTGAGGTTTTTTTTGTGAGCTTTGCGATCTCTCTGAGTGTTTTGTGCGTGCTGCGATCTGTCTGAGGTTTTTTTTTGTGAGCTTTGCGATCTCTGTGTGTTTTGTGCATGCTGCGCCATCTCTCTGATGTTTTTTTTTGTGAGCTTTGCGATCTCTCTGTGTGTTTTGTGCATGCTGCGCTATCTGTCTGAGGTTTTTTTTGTGAGCTTTGCGATCTCTCTGAGGGTTTTGTGCATGCTGCGCGATCTGTCTGAGGTTTTTTTTGCGAGCTTTGCGATCTCTCTGAGTGTTTTGTGCGTGCTGCGCGATCTGTCTGAGGTTTTTTTTTGTGAGCTTTGCGATCTCTGAGTATCTTGTGCGTGCTGCGCGCTCTCTCTGAGTTTTTTTTGTGAGCTTTGCGATCTCTCTGTGGGTTTTGTGCATGCTGCGCGATCTCTCTGAGGTTTTTTTGTGAGCTTTGCGATCTCTCTGAGGCTTTTCTTGTGAGCTTTGCGATCTCTCTGTGTGTTTTGTGCATGCTGCGCGATCTGTCTGAGGTTTTTCTTGCGAGCTTTGCGATCTCTCTGAGGTTTTTCTTGCGAGCTTTGCGATCTCTCTGAGGTTTTTTTGTGAGCTTTGCGATCTCTCTGAGGCTTTTCTTGTGAGCTTTGCAATCTCTCTGTGTGTTTTGTGCGTGCTGCGCCATCTCTCTGATGTTTTTTTTTTGTGAGCTTTGCGATCTCTCTGTGTTTTGTGCATGCTGCGCCATCTCTCTGATGTTTTTTTTGTGAGCTTTGTGATCTCTCTGAGTGTTTTGTGCGTGCTGCGCGATCTGTCTGAGGTTTTTTTTGTGAGCTTTGCGATCTCTCTGAGTGTTTTTTGCGTGATGTTCGATCTCTCTGAGGCTTTTCTTGCGAGCTTTGCGATCTCTCTGAGTGTTTTGTGGGTGCTGCGCGATCTGTCTGAGGTTTTTTTGTGAGCTTTGCGATCTCTCTGAGTGTTTTTTTGCGAGCTTTGCGATCTCTCTGTGTGTTCTGTGCGTGCTGCGCGATCTCTCTGAGGCGTTTCTTGCGAGGTTTGCGATCTCTCTGTGTTTTGTGCATGCTGCGCGATCTGTCTGAGGTTTTTTTTGTGAGCTTTGCGATCTCTCTGTGTGTTTTGTGCATGCTGCTCGATCTGTCTGAGTTTTTTTTGTGAGCTTTGCGATCTCTCTGAGGGTTTTGTGCATGCTGCACGATTTGTCTGAGGTTTTTTTTGCGAGCTTTGCGATCTCTCTGTGTGTTTTGTGCATGCTGCGCGATCTGTCTGAGGTTTTTCTTGCGAGCTTTGCGATCTCTCTGAGGTTTTTCTTGCGAGCTTTGCGATCTCTCTGAGGTTTTTTTGTGAGCTTTGCGATCTCTCTGAGTGTTTTGTGCGGGCTGCGCAATCTCTCTGAGGTTTTTTTGTGAGCTTTGCGATCTCTCTGTGTGTTTTGTGCGTGCTGCTCGATCTCTCTGAGGCTTTTCTTGCGAGCTTTGCTATCTCTCTGAGTGTTTTATGGGTGCTGCGCGATCTGTCTGAGGTTTTTTTGCGAGCTTTGCGATCTCTGAGGTTTTTTTGCGAGCTTTGCGATCTCTGTGTTTTGTGCGTGCTGCGCGATCTGTCTGAGTTTTTTTTTGTGAGCTTTGCGATCTCTCTGTGTGTTTTGTGCGTGCTGCGCGATCTGTCTGAGGTTTTTTTTGTGAGCTTTGCGATCTTTCTGAGGTTTTTTTGTGAGCTTTGCGATTTCTCTGAGTGTTTTGTGCGGGCTGCTCGCTCTCTCTGAGGTTTTTTTGTGAGCTTTGCGATCTCTCTGAGGCTTTTCTTGTGAGCTTTGCGATCTCTCTGTGTGTTTTGTGCGTGCTGCGCGATCTGTCTGAGGTTTTTTTTTGTGAGCTTTGCGATCTCTGAGTATCTTGTGCGTGCTGCGCGCTCTCTCTGAGTTTTTTTTGTGAGCTTTGCGATCTCTCTGTGGGTTTTGTGCATGCTGCGCAATCTCTCTGAGGTTTTTCTTGCGAGCTTTGCGATCTCTCTGAGGTTTTTTTGTGAGCTTTGCGATCTCTCTGAGGCGTTTCTTGCGAGGTTTGCGATCTCTCTGTGTTTTGTGCATGCTGCGCGATCTGTCTGAGGTTTTTTTTGTGAGCTTTGCGATCTCTCTGTGTGTTTTGTGCATGCTGCGCGCTCTCTCTGAGTTTTTTTTGTGAGCTTTGCGATCTCTCTGTGGGTTTTGTGCATGCTGCGCGATCTCTCTGAGGTTTTTCTTGCGAGCTTTGCGATCTCTCTGAGGTTTTTTTGTGAGCTTTGCGATCTCTCTGAGGCTTTTCTTGTGAGCTTTGCGATCTCTCTGTGTGTTTTGTGCGGGCTGCGCGATCTCTCTGAGGTTTTTTTGTGAGCTTTGCGATCTCTCTGTGTGTTTTGTGCGTGCTGCGCGATCTGTCTGAGGTTTTTTTTGTGAGCTTTGCGATCTTTCTGAATGTATTGTGCGTGCTGCGCGATCTGTCTGAGGTTTTTTTTTGTGAGCTTTGCGATCTCTGAGTATCTTGTGCATGCTGCGCGCTCTCTCTGATTTTTTTTTGTGAGCTTTGCGATCTCTCTGTGGGTTTTGTGCATGCTGCGCGATCTGTCTGAGGTTTTTCTTGCGAGCTTTGCGATCTCTCTGAGGTTTTTTGTGAGCTTTGCGATCTCTCTGAGGCTTTTCTTATGAGCTTTGCGATCTCTCTGTGTTTTGTGCATGCTGCGCGATCTGTCTGAGATTTTTCTTGCGAGCTTTGCGATCTCTCTGAGGTTTTTCTTGCGAGCTTTGCGATCTCTCTGAGGTTTTTTTGTGAGCTTTGCGATTTCTCTGAGTGTTTTGTGCGGGCTGCTCGCTCTCTCTGAGGTTTTTTTGTGAGCTTTGCGATCTCTCTGAGGCTTTTCTTGTGAGCTTTGCGATCTCTCTGTGTGTTTTGTGCGTGCTGCGCGATCTGTCTGAGGTTTTTTTTTGTGAGCTTTGCGATCTCTGAGTATCTTGTGCGTGCTGCGCGCTCTCTCTGAGTTTTTTTTGTGAGCTTTGCGATCTCTCTGTGGGTTTTGTGCATGCTGCGCAATCTCTCTGAGGTTTTTCTTGCGAGCTTTGCGATCTCTCTGAGGTTTTTTTGTGAGCTTTGCGATCTCTCTGAGGCTTTTCTTGTGAGCTTTGCGATCTCTCTGTGTGTTTTGTGCATGCTGCGCGATCTGTTTGAGGTTTTTCTTTCGAGCTTTGCGATCTCTCTGAGGTTTTTCTTGCGAGCTTTGCGATCTCTCTGAGGTTTTTTTGTGAGCTTTGTGATCTCTCTGAGTGTTTTGTGCGGGCTGCTCGATCTCTCTGAGGCTTTTCTTGCGAGCTTTGTGATCTCTCTGAGTGTTTTGTGGGTGCTGCGCGATCTGTCTGAGGCGTTTCTTGTGAGCTTTGCGATCTCTCTGAGGTTTTTTTGCGAGCTTTGCGATCTCTCTGTGTGTTTTGTGCAAACTGTGCGCTCTCTCTGAGGTTTTTTTTGCTTTGCGATCTCTCTGAGTATCTTGTGCGTGCTGTGCGATCTGTCTGAGGTTTTTTTTGCGAGCTTTGCGGTCTCTCTGAGTATTTTGTGCAAACTGCGCTCTCTCTCTGTGTGTTTTGTGCGTGCTGCGCGCTCTCGCTGAGGGTTTTGTGCGTGCTGCACCCTCTTGCTGAGTGTTTTGTACGTCCTGCGGGCTCTCGCTGAGGTTTTTCTTTGCACTGTAAAATGTGATAAGTTGATCTTACTTAAAGGAATTTAGGAATCCGGTTGCCTTGAAATAGTTAAGTAAATATAACTATTATTTTGAAGTTATGTTAACTTAATGTCTATCATTTAAGTGTACTTAAAACGCAACTGTATTTACTTAATTGATATGAGTTGTTCTGACATTAAGTAGTACATAGATGTAAGTTGCCATTTTTAAGTACTGCCAACTTATGTTACCCAAGTTAACATAATTCCACAAGAGTCCTGTTTACTTAATAGAATTTAGGAAACCGATTGCCTTAGAAAAATAAAGTAAGCACAACAAAGAATTATTATTCAGTAGTACTTCTGGTTTATTTTAATCAAATTCCATTACATCACAGAGCACATCAGCCTATCTAAATACATAAAGTTACCCAAAAATAAAATTAATTCCACATTTAAGTCAATTAAAAATATTTTTTAAAAGAAAACCTCCAGTAATCTTTATTCTTGAATGACTCAAATGGCACAGTCTGTGTAATAAACAAAAATGTACAATAATGTTTAATGCACTTAACCAAGCTAAAGTTTTGCACAATAAATTTAAGTGCTTTGACACATTATGAACAACACAAGAACATTTTGCAAGTGCAAACCATATAAATGAGAGCCTAACATCAATAAGAGGGTAAAGCTGGGTCCATCGAAACTTAGAAATCCCTTAAATTATTTTGGGCTCAGATTGCCTACTCCCAGGTTTAGCAAGTCAAATGTGTTCTCCAGTCTTTTGGGATAGTCCAAATGAAGGTTTTATAGTAGTTCAAATGTCAGGCAAATAGCTTGAGCATGGTTTTCAATGTTCTCCATAACGTTACCTTCCAGTATGATATTAATGCTAGATGGCTCAAAGTGTATGGCATTTGGACCTGGTTGCTGGCTGTCTTCAGGTATAACAGTCAATAACCCATCAGGAACCTGAATGAAATCTGTGATGGTATCTGAATCCTGCAGACAAAAGGTAAATATAATGAAAAAATATATTATTGCAAAACCTTCATGTCTTCACTAAGTAAATTTTAATTATACAATTTGATGTAATACTTACAAAACAGACCTTGAAGTACTCACTGCCTAATCTCCAAGATAAACCTGGAAGACAACGAAGGACAGCAGTCCACATTGCTGTAATATCCTGGATCTACAAGTTAAGAAAAAACAAACCAAAATATCTAAAAATAAACATGAGACAAATGTGTGATAAATTATAAGTTAAAACACATAGGTGTCTGTGTTCTATAATATATGTTACCATCCCATTAAAACAGGATTCATCTGCTAAAAAAAATATTATTGGGTGTTTGTGCTGTTTTGTTTAACTTGTCTGTCTTTGGGCTCCATGGTTTTAGAAAGAACCATTAAAAATGAAAGAAACATTACACAGCACAAAAATAACTGATTTGTCTTTAATAGTTTTCGGGAAATAGTGCAGCTCCATGGCAAATAAATGTTGGTTCTCATGTTTGGAATTAGTTGATGATGACAAGTCTACAGGAAAACTAACCAACCTTAAAGGAACACTAGCTAAGATCAGTGGAGCATCACAATGATTTTTAAGCTGTAATTAAGCTAAAAAATTAAGGTAAAAAATATTATCTAGTGTTCCATTAAGGAGGTGACTGGATCACTCTTATAAAAGTAACATTCCAAATTGTAATAAAAAGATTCCTTACCTTAATTTCAACTTGGGCAACAATGTCTGCAAGTGTACTGCCAATAATTCCTTTCCTGGATTTAAAGATCTCAAGGAATCGTGGGGTGTGACTGTCCAAGGCCTCAAAAAAGTCTTGTTCAAGATCTTTACTTGCCACCCTTGTGAACTCAGCAAAAACCTTTAGGAAAAACACAGCACACATAGAGCCATAATTCGATTTGTACCACATTAACAGATTACACAAATTAAAATACATTTACTCTTGTAGAAGTAATATGTTCATGTTAATATGATTGTATGTTTTATTTTACATAAATTACATATTTGTTACCATACCTGCTGCTTTCTGAAAAGGGCTGGCCAGCGCTCCAACATGCGTTTCACTGGTGGCTGTAACCACCATGTTTCTGTATCTGTAATGTCTAAGCAGTTGCCCTTTCTTTCATACACAAATTTGCAATATTTACATGCCCACTGCATCTGATTTAGTTGTGTTCAAGCTGCAAAAAAGAAGAACCTTTTTTAAAAATGGATTCAAACATTGTAGATATAGTGCTCACACAAGGTAAAGTGTGTTTCATAAAATGTCAGCCCTGTGCTTACAAAAAAAAGGCTAACCCGTGTCTTCTATATTATTTATAAAACGTGCTCTGTTAACGTCGACTTGGTATGTGTTGTAAATAATTGTTTTATCCATGTTATACGGAGCGCTGTTGGAGTATTTTTCCGGTGAACACATTCACACAAGACTTGAAGTTATGTAAGACACTTCAGACAAAAGGTTAACCCCAACAAAGTTATGCCTTAACCAGCTTTGCATTTGCCGTTACAAATATGGAGCTTTGCCTGGGTCACGGTTTTTTAAAAAAAAAGTAACCTCTGCCGCTTTTGACTCACCATTGAGTTATGCTATGGCTTCAACAGAAATTTTGTGAGTGCTGCGCGCTCTCTCTGAGTGTTTTGTGCGTGCTGCGCGCTCTCTGTGTGTTTTGTGCAAACTGCGCGCTCTCGCTGAATGTTTTGTGCGCGCTGCGCGCTCTCTCAGGTTTTTTTTTTTTTTTTTTTTTTTTTTTTTTGCGAGCTTTGCGCATCCCTCTGAGTGTTTTGTGCAAACTGCGCGCTCTCTATGAGTGTTTTGTGCGAACTGCGCGCTCTCTCTGAGTTTTTTTTGCGAGCTTTGCGCTCTCTCTGTGTGTTTTGTGCAAACTGCGCGCTCTCGCTGAGGGTTTTGTGCGTGCTGCGCGCTTTCGCTGAGTGTTTTGTGCAATCTGCGCGCTCTCTCTGAGTGTTTTGTGCATGCTGCCCGCTCTCTCTGAGTGATTTGTGCGAGCTTGTACTTTCCACTTCGGACGTCAGTCGCATGCTGAGCAGAGTGAATGCATGGAAGGTAGCTGGCCCTGATGGTGTACCTGGCCGGGTGCTAAGAGCTTGTGATGTGGAACTTGCGGGTGTCTTCACTCACATCTTTAATGTTTCGCTTGCCCAGGTAGCTGTACCATCTATCTTTAAGTCAGCCATCGTTGTGCTTGTGCCTCACTCACCCCAATAATTTCCAAGTGCTTTAAAAGACTAGTTCTTTCTCACTTGAAATCCTGCCTGCCTGCTACGCTGGACCCACACCAGTTTGCTTATCGTAGCAACAGATCCACCGAGGACGCTATCTCAACAGCACTACACACTGCACTAACCCACCTCGCTTGGAGGCATAAGGAAGCATAAAGTAATCTAAATCTCCCTGGTAGGCGGCTGCGTTGACCTTGGACCTCAGAAAATACAGTGGACCCACACCATCAGATGACATGGGACCCCAAACTGCCACTGACTGTGGAAACTTTGCAGGGTACCTCGAGCAACGTGGATTCTGTGCCTCTCCTCTCTTCCTCCAGATTCTGGGACCTTGATTTCCATAGGAAATGGTCCTTGGTCTCCCAGGACCAAGATGGCATCGCGATCACACTGCGAGGCTCAGCGTCTTACCGGTTTTAGTGATGTTATACTTCTGTACTTAGCTATCTCCAGTTTTCTTGCGCAAATAACTCTTGCGAACTACAGTTACGACAGACAGACACTTTTGGAAATTAACATTCACCGCACAAACACCGGATTCAGCATCGGTTTGACTTTAACCAGCTTCAAAACAACACCCCTCCCCCATCTTGGACTGTCCGATTATCTTTCTTTGTTCCTGCTTCCCAAATACACTGCAGTCATGCATAGGATTAAGCCTTCAACCAGAACTGTAAAGATCTGGATGGATGGGGCTGACTCCTTCCTTCAGCAACAGTTCCAGCACACCGACTGGAGTGAGTATGCTGCCCGAGCCACCACAGTCTCACACATCCACTTGGACACCTACACTAACTCTGTCCTGAAACAAATCAACAAGCGCTCAGGGTACAAGAGTCCTCTGTACCGCCCACTGGGGTTGCTGGCAATATGAAGAGACTAATAGCTATAGCCAAGCACTGCTACAAACGCCGGATTGAGGAGCACTTTACCTCCTCTGACCCTCGGCGTACGTGGCAGGGAATACACGCCCTGACTGATTATAAACCAACTAGCTTTGTTCCATCTACCAACAGTGCTTCAGTCCCTGATGAGCTGAACAACTTCTACGCTCGTTTCGACCAGATGATATTGATATCTTCAATAAATCTTCCACCGACGACAACCCACTTGTACTTTCCACTTCGGATGTCAGTCGCATGCTGAGCAGAGTGAATGCACGGAAGGCAGCTGGCCCTGATGGTGTACCTGGCCGTGTGCTAAGAGCTTGTGCTGTGGAACTTGCGGGTGTCTTCGCTCACATCTTTAATGTTTCGCTTGCCCAGGCAGCTGTACCATCTATCTTTAAGTCAGCCATCATTGTGCCTGTGCCTAGGCATTCTACTGCTTCAGACTTTAATGACTTTCGACCTGTAGCACTCACCCCAATAATTTCCAAGTGCTTTAAAAGACTAGTTCTTTCTCACTTGAAATCCTGCCTGCCTGCTACGCTGGACCCACACCAGTTTGCTTATCGTAGCAACAGATCCACCGAGGACGCTATCTCAACAGCACTACACACGGCACTAACCCAACTGGACTGTCAAAACTCATAGGTGAGTATGCTGTTCATCGATTTTAGTTCTGCATTCAACACAGTGATTCCGTCTATGCTGATATCCAAACTCAACCATCTGGGTATCAGCACATCACTCTGCCACTGGATTTTAGACTTCCTGTCTAACAGACCCCAATCTGTTAGATTAGGCAACCTTCATTCATCAACCATCACCTTGAACACTGGCGTTCCACAAGGTTGTGTTCTTAGCCCGATTCTGTACTCTCTCTTCACCCATGACTGTGTACCTGCCTATGGTTCAAACACCATAGTCAAATTCGCAGATGACACCATGGTGATAGGCTTGATTACAGACAATAATGAAACGCCCTACCGGGATGAAGTACAGCATCTGTCCTTGTGGTGCCAAAACAATAACCTAGTACTAAACATGCTCAAAACAAAGGCGATCATCATGGACTTCAGACGGACTAGGAATCAAGCTCACGCCCCCATTTACATCAACGGAACTGCAGTGGATCAGGTGTCCAGTTTCAAGTTCCTTCGAGGACATCTACCATAAACGCTGCCTGGGCAGGGCACGAAAATCACTATAATATCACTACTGCACTTTATGTAAATAATGTAATATATTGCACTTCTGGTTAGATGCTAACTACATTTCATTGGCCCTGTACTTGTACTCTGCACAATGACAATAAAGTCGAATCTAATCTAATCTAATTTACTTTAATCAGGGAACATAACTTTGGACCACTCAGGAGCAGTCCAGTCCTTTTTCCTGACGCTGTCTCTTGTTCAAGAGTGGCTTGGCATAAGGAACATGACAGCTGAAACCCATGTCTTGCATACATTCAAATTTTATGACCAGCACCTGTATGTGCTTGTATAATTTTAAACTACTGATTCTTAACATTGAAGTTGCCCAGAAGCTCTATTGCAACTCTTCGCTTCCACATTAAATTACCTGACGCTGGATTATAACTTACTTCTGAACGTCATCGTTCCATTATCTTGGGCATGATTTTAATGTGTGAGCAATCTTTTTGTGCTGACTATATGCAGGTGTATTGTTTAACATTCGGATTCTGACTGGTGTTCGCTCAGAAGCTTTTACATTTTTCGCTTCCACCTTAAGTAATGCAGCAGTAACGTTAGGTAACTTGAAAATTTGAAAGTAAGGCGTTCGGACAAGAGTTTCAGAAGGGCAGGCTGGCTCACTGTGGTTACGTGTTTGTCGGTTTACTGGCATTATAAATATATCAAAGATAGTTGGAAACTTTGTGAAAGGACGTTTGTGTTGCCTTATCAAAGTAGCCAACACTTTAAAATGTTAATGTCTATGGATGTTGGGCATGTTAAAAGTATTAAAAACATTACAAAACACTTCAACGAATGATAAATATATACGCCATCCCAATCCCAATATATTTGCCTGTAATGGAATGTAATGGAATATATTGGAATCGAGACGTTCCGGGAGCCACCTGGTGGATTGATGCAGAATTGCGGGTAAAAGGCCCAAACTTTGAGGATTTTTAGCTCCCACCACGTGTGCCCAGGACCCGACCCCGGGCTCTGCAAAAAAAATCGTCTAGGGTGCGCCGCGCGCTAGGCCGATAAGGTCCACCAAGCAGCGTATCATATATGTGGATTGGGATGGTGTGGTACTACGAAGAGGTAAGCAACTGCTATTTTCTCGACTAAATGGCCTTTCGGACCTAAGACCCCACCACCACCTGTTAGGTCTAAATGGAATTGTGGACACATACTCCCATTTGTGGCCAGATGGTAGTATGTCAGTGTAGTTTTTATTTATTTTTTATTAAGTTAATGCAACATATGATTGGTCATTTGAAAATGGTACTCAGGCAGCTAGTACTTAACCTTTTCCATGTTACATATTTCAGATTATTCCAATTTTGGACATTTCAATTCCAACATTACTGATTATACACAGAGTCTTGTACAAAAAAGAAGGCATGGGTTTGAAAACGTTCAACGTACACATGTATCATTGTCACAAGCATTTTAAAATGTGCACTGTGTACACATTTGAATTTGATATGTATTTTTGAAATTGTGATGGAGAAAATAAGGACAAGTATTAAGAATTGAAATCTAACAGAGCATTTGGAATCAGAAAGTAGTTTATTTAACCTTAAGGTGGTCAACATACAATAGCAGAGAGTACTATGTGAATGTGGACAAAGGAGATGTTTTCACAGAGATATTTATATAGGTAGTTTATACGTCATAACCATAAGATAATCACTCGATGTTTCTGCAAGCTTAGTTTCCTTAGAGACATCTCAGTTTGATATACAAGATGTGGTTTGTTCTAATAAAGCATTGACCTCGAGCTGACCTGACATACACTTAGTTTTTGAGCTCTGTTGACGATTAGAAATGAATATACTGACAAACAAGCAGACAAGTTCTTTCAACAGAGACATATAAAAATTACCATTACAGAAATATCTGAGTTTGGATATCCCTATCTTACTAAGAAAAGTCGACAAGAAATGTTGTAGAGCAAATCAAAAGCTGTTCAGCAACATATAGCAAGTTTTGGTCCCTTGTGTACAACCAAAAATACAACCGCAAAGTTGCTTCAGAATATAGTGCACCTTGTCTGCCCACTGCAACGGGCTTATCCACGCTATATTTTACCAGCCGTAACTACGAAACCTCATGTAATTCTACACACTTAGAGCAGGCCAAGCCATTTAAAATGAAAATAACCTGTTTCCAAATTGAATTATACAAGAACAAGTATAAAAACAACAATAAAGTAATTTTCACTATTAGAATTAACTCACACATCCATTCCCCTCATTTTCCTTCAGAAAAGGGTACTTAAATATCAGAGCTTTACACACTTGCACATACTCATTTGTACACTCTAAAAAGTGTATTTGGGCAGTAGTTCCTATTATAGACTTATTTACATTAACCTCAATTAATTCTTTTGCCTTAGTTCCTACAACTTACTTTCATGAGTTCAATTAACTTAAAAGTCACACATTTTATCTCAAAATAACTTTTTACTTTGAGACTACGTGAAACAATTAAGTTTAAAGCAGCTTTACGTCTGACGTCATTACGTAAGCTTTGCGCGAGGCAGATCTCTGGTACCGACAACAGGTGCGCCCCGCTTTTTCTTCCGAACATCGACGGTCGACGTGACTCGGATAAAACAGTAAGTATGCTACCCACCATAACCAAACATTTAATAAACCTTAAAAAAAAAAAACAGACTGCACTGTAAAAAATCTAACTTCAAATTTAGTTGATTATACATTGAAATAGTGAGTTGGGAATAGAACTCAATTGTGTGATAGTTCATCTAACACGAAATGTATTGTTCTGATCAACCTGTAGGCACAACATAAAAAATGTGTTGAGAAGATTTGTTTGGAAAAGTTGCTGATTAAGATAAACCTGCGCATGCTCTGTTCTAGTCATGCGCATGCTCAGTGGGAGGTTCGGGAATAAGCGCGAAGGACGGTTGATTCCTCTTTGTTGTGGCTCGAAGTTTGGAGAAATTCAAGATTGAGGTAAATAACTAGTGATAGTTCACAAAGCATTTTAAAGTTACGTTTCTAGTTTTAACACTATCTTAAAGCCGTGAATATGTGAGGGAAGTTGCCGTGGCATTGTTATATTAGCTAACTTTGCCAACTCGACTGAGCCATGGAAAGTTTGAATATGAGCCGTTTGTTTCATTTAATCAAATGCCCAACGTAACAGACTCAAGCAGGCTGTAACAAGCCTGAGCGCTTTCTTTATGTTCTATTTTGAAAATGTTATGTATCTTGTTGGCTGGCTTTTTTCCATTCCACCTTAAATACCGGAATAGGTAACGCTATATTGAGCCTCCTCGGTGTTTGTTGAGCTGTTTAAGGTAGAACGGAAAATTCAGGATGCTGACTACAACAACGCTCCTTTAGTCTGATATCATTTATATGAAAGCAGCAGGGTGTTATTACAAGATTAAGCCGTCAAAGATACAAAAATATCCGTATTGTCTGAATCAGACCTACTATTTGTTTTTTGTTTTGCTTTTGAGAAGTTCGTAGGTGTCTAACAGCACTAGCACTATACCTAACATCGTCTGTTTCTCAAAACATTTAGCTAAATGTAATATATGTGTGTGTGTGTGTAAATAAATTACAAAAACATTAAATAACGTTACATAGAGTTTGTGGTTCTGTAATTGCATTTACAAACTATAATTGTGTACAATGACAATACTAACACTAATATTGTTTTCATTTTCAAGGAAAAAAGGGATACATTAGATGAAGTGCAAAATCTGCTCTTTCACAAGCCAAGACACAGACGTTGGGTTGAAGCACCACAGAGTACGCCATGGATTTCATGGTACACGCTGGCCCTGTTTTCACTCCAATTGTGTGTGTTCCTTGATATGTCGTTTTTCAAAATGTCACAGTAAATTATCTACATGTCACCAAAGTTCTACCTTCAAATGTGATCTTTGTGATTATAAAGATGTTTGCGATATAGCCCTGCAGGGCTGAGTGAGGATTCCTTGGAAGAAGAGAGAAAGGCAATGAGGGCTGAGATAGATAAAAAGGGTCCAAACATTTTCTTTACGGTGGAAGGAGGTTGTTGAGCAGGAACCTCTGGTTGGTCTGGTTCGAGAATGATGGCCAGCACTGTTCTTGGAGAGTCAGGTGAGTAGTGTTTGTTTGCTGTACTTGTGACTCTGGCCCATTTCAGCATATTTTTCTTTTTATAGTTTTTGTAGGATTGTTTCACACTGCAAAACCTAGTGTGAACCAATCTAGTTTACTTGTCTAAAATGATACTTAACTTTTTTTCCCCAGAACAGTTCCAAAACTGTTATAATGCGAAGTCATCAGCTGTTTGGATTATTTACTTATTTTTTTAGTTATTTACTTATTAACCAAGAAGCGTACAGCATTGTCCAACCACAGTAATGTTATTTAAAGGCAACAAGTTTTATCGCGCACAACATTTGTCACGAAAGCGTCCCAAAAGAGCAATTTTCCTGTGGGCTATTTTTTTGGCCTTGGGATGACGGGATGGTTTTTGTCTGGATCCCTGCATAACTGTTATCAACTGAATCAGTGTTTGTCTAGAAATGTTCAGGCTCTGTACGTAATGACTGATAATCTGTATTCTCTATTGTTTACTCCTCTCTCTCTCTAGATATGCAGTGAGTTTCGTAGAATAACTGCCATCAACCTGAAGAGTCAGTTTCATGATGCACTGGACACATGTGCCAAAACTCCTTAAACTGTACAGGAGTAGAAGGGCAGCCTTTGGAGGAGATGGGATGCATCTGTAGTATGTTTAATGCACAAGTTTTTGTGAAAAACTAAGTTTGTGAGGTTTTCACAATAAAATTTTAAAATATTCCATTTGTGCAATGTAGATTTATTATTTTAACCAAGTTGAATTTCTGAGTAGCGTAAAGGTATTTGACTCCTATTTGCAAAACTAAAATAACATGCTAAAAAACACTTTTAAAATTATTTAAATGTAAGCTGTATTTTAAGTACACTGTAAAAAGAAAACAGTTGATCCAACTTAATTGAATTGCTTCAATTGGTAACAAGTAATTCAATTAAGTTTATCCAACTTAATTGTTTAAGTTTAACCTTAAAAAAATAAATTGAAAAAACTTAATTGAATTACTTGTTACCAATTGAAGCAATTTTCTTTTTACACTGTATAGTGTGAGTGATAATGTAATGCTCAGTGTCACTTCGTCAGCAGTCATGGGGGTCCAGGTGTATGGAATGGCGTTGGTCTCTTATAGAACAGCGTTGGGCTCTAAACGTGTGAACACATGCTCGTTAACACGTTATTAAAAATTTGCGTGTTGACACGTAAAATTTTGTCGTGATAACGTGACCAAAATTGACACGTTTACACGCTTCTTAAGGTTTTCGCCAATGGGAGGCCTCAAATCCGGGCGTACTTACATATTCATGATAGGATTTACATCACACCCTGTAGCTGACACGAAACATAAATCCTTTGTGAACGTAGTCCCTACGTTTCATCTGAATTATTCATAACATAGTGAGCTAAGCACTGACCTGTGGCTACGTTGAGCCCTACATGAGCAGTGTGAAGACAGCAATACTAGTAAGCTGTTTATGTTTCACAATAAAAAAAAACTGTTGTTTAGTACCTTAAAATTTGTAAACATGCATATTATTATATAACTTCATTCATAACATGCTCTAAAGCTTTTCATAATTTTATAAGAAACAAACATCACTATTCACTCACACTGTGTGTGACACATACTGAGGCGTAATTCATTCACATTGATAAATTATGTGCATTCTTTTAATAGCATACTGCTAAACAATACAGTGTCAATACAAACCCATAGTGAAATTAACTTTCCAGATCCTCCTCTTTCTGTAAACATGTATACTATGTGTAAAGATACATTAATTTACTCATGTGTTATTTAATTATGTGTATGTACTTATATATGTTAAGAGAGGATAAATCTCCTTCAAAATTAAATTGAACAAAAAAATCTGAATTAAAAAAGGGCTTTTTTCAGCAGTAAATTCAGTGGTGGTTGAAGTGAGGGGTATATATATATATATGTGTGTGTGCGCTTTTAAACGTATTTATGTTTATATAAATATTATGTTTGTATAATGTTTATACAAAATCTCATAAACATTGTTCAGAACATTAAACACTGGAATTGTTTCCGTTATTTGGTAAGTTAAGGCTTTATGTTGTTTCAGCAATAACGCCATACACCAGTAGGTGGCAGTAAAGCATCATGATTCACGAAATACACAAACTTAACGTGTTAACACGAAATTATACGCTGCGTGTTAACACGGAGAATCCAACACGTTTAGAGCATAATTTAAAACAAATGAAAGAAAAAAAAACAGGAATTCAAGTTTATAAAATGTATTGGACTAAAAACAATAAGCTCGTAGCCTACTTAGTGTATACTCAAATACCTACATGCAACATTGAGCCATGCTTTGGTACTGCGTTCTTATAATGTTTTTTGTGAATTGACTACACTCGGCTCAGAGTCACAGTCAGAAAACAGCGTTGGCCCACAGCAGGCTCAGTGTCACTTTTCTGAGTGTTCTTCGTCAGTAGTCATGGGGGTCCAGGTGTATGGAATGTCGTTGGTCTCTAAACGTGTTGGATTTGACCATGTTTTTTTTTTTATGAGATTTTGTATAAACATTATACATATATAAATACGTTTTAAAGCACGCACACACACACACACACACGCACACACACACACATATATATATATATATATATATATATATAAACCCCTCACTTCAACCACCACTGAACTGCTGAAAAAACCCTTTTTTAATTTAGAATTTTTTGTTCAATTTCATTTTGAAGGAGATTTATCCTCTCTTAATTTATATATAGAAGTAGATACACATAATTAAATAAAACATAAGTAATTTAATGTATCTTTTAACATATACATGTTTACAGAAAGAGGAGGATCTGGAAAGTTAATTTCACCATGGGTTTGTATTGACACTGTATTGTTTAGCAGTATGCTATTAAAAGAATGCACATAATTTATCAATGTCAAATCTCAGTATGTGTCACACACAGTGTGAGAGAATAGTGATGTTTGTTTGATATAAAATTATGAAAAGCTTTAGAGCATGTTATGAATGAAGTTATATAATAATATGCATGTTTACAAATTTTAAGGTACTAAACACCAGAGGTTTTTTATTGTGAAAAATTAACTTCCAGTTGCTATGGGGATCAGCTTACTAATATTGCTGTCTTCACACTGCTCACGTAGGGCTCAACGTAGCCATAGGTCAGTGCTTCGCTCACTATGTTATGAATAATTCAGATGAAACGTAGGGACTATGTTCACAAAGGATTTATGTTTCGTGTCAGCTACAGTGTGTGATGTAAATCCTATCATGAATATGTAAGGATTAGTTAAATGCTGTTTTAACTACAGTAACTGAAAAATATCACTGGTGAACAAGACAAAATACATATTCAATTATAACTGATATCACAACAAAAATATAGAATTAGAAACCGTACATAAAAACCCAACCAAAGTGTAGTGTAGCGAAACTGGTGGACTCTCTCTTTGTCTGTGTGTGGATGGATATAATCTCGGTGTGGGGACTAAAACTTGTTTACAGACTCACATTTTTAGTTATACAAATACACGCATTTTTGTGTGTGTACGATTGTTTACATGTGTAAGGAAGAGACGTTATAAAAAAATAACTAAATACTCTATAAAGGACTTAAATCCAGGATAATAAGTCTGAATTAATGAAGACATGGCCCCTGTGCATAACTCGTGCGGGAGCTGGCAACGCCAGCCATGGAGCTTTCCCATTGAAGCCAGTTTGCTACGGTCTCTTTTAAATATCATTTGATTAGAATACAACATTTTACATGTGCTTAATGAATATATTTTTTGTTAAATATTGGTTTTAATCATAACATAAATGTGTCGCTTTGTCAGTTACCAAAGTTACATCAGCCAGTAATGTTAAGCTACAACCCGGTCTCACACCTACTCGTGATATAGTAGTCTGCAATTCGTGACATATCGCATATTTTCAGCATGAATTGCAGTCTCCTATATATGTGACTATACCACGAGTAGGTGTGAGACCGGGTTGTAAGCTATCACTACCTCAGGATGTAAAGGTCTTCCATGTGTCTTAGCAAATTGCAAATAATTTAAATAAATGTTTTACAGTTACTGAAAGACATCTACGAAGAAATGTACTGCTTAAATTTTAATTGTTATTTTATTTTATTTTATTTTTTTTACAGAATATTTGTATGTTAGCATCTGCTAATGTTAGCTAGCATCCAGTTAAAAGTTCTCCTGTTCCACCTTAAACAGAGTGACAGTTATTTTCTGATGAAACAAGAACAAAAAGTAACTGCTTCAGCATTTAAAAAAGAACAGAAAACTCCAGTATTGTGCTTGTAAATAGGGATTAACATTTAGTGCTAGTTTTGCTATGCTGTGTGTGTTTTGAAAATAACATTGTGTTTGGTATTTAATATGCAGACTTTTAACTTTGGGAATTGTGTCAGTATAACAATTAATTTATGTTTTGTATTCTTTATTCCAGATTGCAAACATATGTTCCTGCACTTTTTTAGACTTCTGTTTTTTTTTTAAACTTCCTGCTATATATATTGTGTTGAAAAAAAAGCGTATTTGACAATACAAGAAATTGTATAAAACTTTATCTAGACAGTATAATAATTACATTAAGCAAGACCATACATATTTTTGCACAAATCACTAATATAAGCCTTTTAAAATTCTAGTCAACTGAATGGAGAAAAAACACATAGGGAAGAAATATGAGCATCTGCAATATCTTCAGACCATTCAGCTATTTATTATAATGTTTGTAACAGCTATTTAATACTAAAATTTAATTCAAATCAAATCAAATTGTATTTATATAGCGCTTTTCACAACAAAAAGTCGTCACAAAGCAGCTTTACAGAGATCCGGGTCCAAGCCTCCTATGAGCAAGCCAGGGGCAACAGTGGCAAGGGAAAACTCCCTCAGCACATGAGGAAGAAACCTTGGAAAGAACCAAGACTCATACGGGGAACCCATCCTCCTCGGGTCCACACCGGAGACACAACAGAGAACAGAACAGAAGTAAAAGTGAAATGATGACAGATGAAGGGGTTATAGTAATGTAAATGTAGTATATTAGTGATGTATGAGTCTGAGGAAGGAGAAGGTGATCAGGGATTCTGTGTGAATTAAAAGTAGGTGCAGAGTTAATCTGAGGTAAAACAGCATGGCCAAGCATGATAGTGTAGATGAGACAAGGCCAGGATCTTGTACAGGATACACAGGGGCTGGATCAGGGCAACACCTGGAGAGCAGCAGGACATCTCAAAGCATGAGAGAGAGACAGGAGAAAGAAAACCAGACAAAGGGAACAAAAAAATACAGAGATTAGTAGGGTCATGGTAAAGAACAGGCAAATTTGTCCTGCGAAAAAAGCTTCCACGGGTCAGGCAAGAGAACCCAGTGACAGACAGCGTGTTGGCGGTTACTAGAAAGCTAACTAAAAAAGCTGTAGCTATGGTAGTATGACAGGGTTAATACAGAACAGTGATAATTAACCTGATGCTGTGTATGGGGAAAAAAGCTTGTTCCATTTAGGGGTGGGGTGGGCGTGGCTAGGTCCCAGAGGAGGTTTCAGAGCACCTGTAAGTCCAAAATCGATGACGAAAGGAGATTCACGGTGAACGTAGTCTTCTAAGACCCACCCACCCTTGAAACTTCTGTCAAAACTCAAGCAAACCACGAAGCAGACTCTGGAGAGATTCCAGAAGCAAAAGACCTTATCAGCAAAATCCAAAAAACAATAATGAAAGCAAAGACTGGCAAAATTCAAATGAAATAATGTCAAATAACTGCAAAGAGTATCTTATAAAAATAAACTTAGCACAAAAAGTAAGGAAATTTGTGTTTGGTAGATTATTTTTTTTTTGTTGTAACAATGCTTCTTGGCAGTTTATCTCATACCGTTGGAAAGCCTGTTAATTTCCCCTTTAAACGGTGCCACATTTGTAAGGAACATGCATTTGTGGGATGAGCAGTAGAGCTGAGAATGTGGGTTGCGCCTCTTTAAAAGGTAAATGTGGCATCATTTAACAGGCTTTCCAACTGTATAAGATTTATTGCCCAGAAGCATTGTTACAACCAGGAAATAATCTACCAAACACAAATAACACAATTTTAAGAAATTTGTTTATTGTTTTTTGTAGAAATTTTTAAACAGAATTATATTTCTTAAAAAGTTTAGCTTTTTCAAAGTTTCTGTAAATACAAGGGTGTGTTTAGTGTTGAGTGATATTTTTTTTAGAACTGGTCTAAACTACCTCCATGATAAAGTTTTTATAGCAAAGTTGTATAATTAGTGTTCATTGTAAGTTGAACCAGAAAATTTGCACTGAAATATTTTTAATATGTTTACTGTATCATCTTTCAATAAGAATATAATTAATTAATATAATGTGTGTGTGTGTGTATTTATTTATTTTTTTTCCACATAAGATATCAACACAGAGGTGTCTTACACGAGGGGAAAAAAATTGTTGAACTGATGGAAGATGAATGCTGATGCAGCACCACAGACACTTGTGATAATGGGCATTGCAGCAGTGGTAATGGGCAGTCTTTGAATTTACCACAGCCTTCATGAAGCATTTTAGACAGCTGAAATTCGGTGTGGCTTTTTTGAATTTGTTCTGAAAAACGTGAGTTGGTGTTGTGGGCTGTGTGACAAGAAGTTTGTGCAGTCAACTAATACGTTGTGATTAGCAGCTATCGGATTCTGGAGTTTTCAAGCCCCAAAGAGCAGAGGAGCGCGCGCCATGTCAGGTTGGTAACAGTCATTTTGTTTGAAGTTTGTGTTTTTTTCTTTAGCCATCTCAAGTGAACAAAGTCATCAAAACTTTTTATTGCATTAGGCTTACTTTTCTAATGTTTGCTGCAGCTAGCCAACGTGTCATTATGATGAATAGCAAGTGTTCTACTTAGCTTTTAACCCACATTATGTAATGTCTGAGCTAATAGCCAGGTTGTTAAATTTTGAAATTTGAATAATTACTTACAGTCTACTTGAGGTTGAGAAGTAAAATGTTTCTATCATTGTTTCTCAATATGACAACTTTAGAATGTGATCATATACTTTGATATATGAATCACGCTATATTATAGGGTAAGTGTACTTTTAAGGCCACCAAAATCAGGTTTTCAGGTATGTTTAATAGATATTCTTCTGATTTCTATTTGATATCTGTGGGGAAAAGGCAAGGTCATTTGAAAATGTATGCATTTGTTTATGTACATGTTTAGAATATTAAATGGTGATATTTTATGAAATATGTCAGAAGTGTGGTATGGACCTTATTGACAAAATAAAAATGTTGTTGATTAAGGAGGCCTTGACTTACATAGGGGTGTGATTATTTTCGTAACTGGGATTTTCTCTCAATAGAGTTAATGGTGTTGAATATAGATTCTTATAAACTAGGTGCACTGGGATAGACACTTGACTCCCACAATACACACTCCAGCCACTGGGGGGGGGTCTTACTTTTCTTGAGATCTTGAAGTGGAGCCTTTAAAGGGGAGGACCTCTGGTTTTGGAGGCCAGATACCGGAGCGTCGTTTTGGATATATATAAGATGGTGGAAGTTTTGGCGCTGATTTTTCTCTAGCACTCTGGAAACTGTTGCACCTCCAGATTACTACCTACCCTTTTGAATAATCTCTACATGCTTGGGCTGGTCGACCATGGAGTCAGCGCTTGGGTTCTTCGAGGATCTTTAGGTAAGAAGAGTGAACCCTCCCAAGTTCTCATTTCATCACAATAGATTTCAACACCTTATTTTCGTGATCTAATTGTTGGCTGTGTGATTGTAACTTGATAGTTTTGTGCTCTGTTGAGGTTAGCTGTTTGCTAAGGTGGGTATTGGATTGCAGAGTTGCTTGATTGTATACAGTCTAGACCTTTGGTAATTGGGTATGTTTGGTTGAGTTCTCAGGAAATCTGATTTGGTGGTGTTGATTTGACTCAAAAATACCTGTTGGAAATTGTGGCCTACTTGGGGCTTCTTGAGTTGTATGTGTTCTTTCAGAAGTCCTATGAGAGGACTTGAGGTAAGGTGGCCAAAATTGTCAAGTACTTTTAGTTTTGTAGTCATACTTTGGTGGTACTTAGGGATTTTAGGCCAATAGGGGAATATAGGTTACCTCTTGGTGTTTGAATTTTAGTAGCCTTAGAGTTAGGGGTCTCTGGTCTGTCCTCATTTCGGCTGGGGGGCTTTTGGTATTTTTTTAATTTTTTCCCAAAAATGTCTCAGTTTGATCCGGAAAGTTTTATCCAAGCCCATCTGCAGACAACGGACTGGATAAAATTAAAGAAGCCTCAGTTGCTCCAGCTTGCTGAATATTATGAGATTGAGGTAGATTCAGAGTTGAATAAAATTAAGATAGTAGATCCTTGCTCAGTCCCTAGGTTTGAGTGACTCCATCATTGAGGCAAGATTGGCTAGGGAACAAGCAGAGAAGGGTAGGCGAGAGAAGGAGAAGGATAGTTTGCGGGAGCTGGAGTTAGCTAAGATTGAGTTGGAGAAGGTTAAACTCTCGCAGATGGAGAGTCAACAACAGCGCAGACATGAGACTCGGTTTGATGTATCCAAATGTCTACATCTAATGCCAAAATTTCAGGAAGATGAGGTAGATGTGTTTTTTGATGCCTTTGAGAATATAGCCACGGAATTAGCTTGGCTGGAGAATTGTTGGACCGTTTTGGTTCAGAGTGTCCTGTAGGGGAAAGCTCGGGAGGCTTATGCAGCTTTGAATTCTGCACACTCCATGGAGTATGACACGGTGAAAACGGCAGTGAAGAATGCCTATGAAGTTGTGCCAGAAACTTACAGGCACAAATTCCGTTCTCTTAGACGTAAGCTAGCGGAAACCTATTTGGATGTAGCTAGGCAGCAGGAGGCAGTGTTTGAACGAAAGCATGTGAAGTTTATACTTTTGCAGATTTAAAACAGCTTGTTCTTATGGAACAGTTTAAAAATAGTCTACCTGTTCTTTAGGAAGTGTACATTCAGGAGCATGGGGCGACTGAAGTTAAAAAGGCTGCTATGATGGCAGATACTTACGAATTTACCCATAAGGAGTCGAGAGTGAAAGAGAGATCAGTGGTTGGAGAAAGGCTAATACAGAGGTTAAATCAGCAGAGACTAAAAGTCATAGGGAAGGGCCATCTGGCTCTAAACCTCATAGTCAACTTCAAAAACCTGTAAATTCTACTCCCTCGGGAGAAATAATCTGCCATTATTGTAGAAAACCTGGCCATATAAAATCAGGTTGTCCAGTTCTGCAGAAGTGCAGACGTGGGTCTTATACTGACTCTTCAAAATCTGTGGCATTGGTAGTTGGTTCAGAGAGGACTATTAGTTGTGTGGATCCTGAGTCTGAAATAACCCCCTCTCTGTATGATGGGTTTGTCTCCTGCTGTACAGTGTCCATTGGTTCTGGGGAGCCAGAAACCAAAATTAAAATTTTCAGGGACACTGGTGCAGTTCAGTCCTTGTTGTTACAAGGGGTTCGTGATTAGCCAGTTTCAATGACTCTTCAGTGTTGCTTCAGGGTGTGGGAAGTTTGTTTGGTGCCATGCCATTGCATAAAGTGTACCTAACCTCTAACTTGGTAAATGGCTATGTTAATGTAGCAGTAGTGCCATCATTACCAGTCCCTGGAGTTTCTATGCTATTGGGGAATGATCTTGCTGGGGTTCAAGTTTCGGTAACCCCTTTAATTAGTCACATGCCATGTGAGGTACCAGAAACAGAGGCTTTGGCCAGGGAGTATCCTGAGGTGTTTTCAACCTGTGTCGTTACCCGTGCCCAGTCTCGCCCCAAGGGGGTGGTTCCACAGAGAGGGCTGGAGGAGGCAGCATTTGAGCTTGGAGATACCTTCTTTGGAAAACTAGGTTAATCAGATGCAGCTCAGTTTAATAGGGAAACCTTAATCAAGGAGCTCAAGGAGGACCCTGAGTTGGCCTCATTGTGTAAGGGGGCTGGTACACGGGAGGAGACAGAGGAGTCGGCAGAGGTCTTCTATATGCATCAGGGAGTGCTTATGCGGAAGTGGAGGCCTCCTTATCATCCTGCTGTTGAAGATTGGAGTGTTGTGGAGCAGATTGTGTTGCTGAAGAGTTTTAGGTTGAAAGTGTTGCGCTTGGCACATGAAGCACCCATGGCAGGGCATGTGGGTATTCGTAAAGCCCAAGAGAGAGTCTTGCGTTATTTTTATTGGCCGAAGATGCATCGAGATGTAATCTCCTACTGTCGGACATGTCATGCTTGTCAGCTAGCCGGTAAGCCAAATCAGAAAGTGCCTTGTGCACCATTGTGTACTCTCCATTTTTGCGAGTGACGATAGATTGTGTTGGACCTTTGCACAAGACAAAAAAGGGTTATAAGTATCTGTTCACAATATTGGATGTGTGTAATAGATTTCCGGAGGCTGTACCCTCGAGAAACATTAAGGCAAGAACTATAATTGAGTGTTTGTTTCAGTTCTTTTCTCGGTGTGGGCTGCCTCGTGAGATTCAATCAGATTGTGGTTCAAACTTTACATCTGGTGTTTTCCAGGAAGTAATGTGTGAGCTAGATATTAAGCAAATTTGTATTCATTAAAGGAGCAGGAACACTCTTGTCTGTGATGTTTCTCTTTTCTCTGAGACCTCCTGTAACAAAATGCACATATGCCATTTGTTCAAAACTGTGATCTTCAAAATAAAATTTGGGCATTTAAACCATCTAACAGTGATTATGGAAAAGCGAAGAACCACTATGTTAGTACACAATAGGTTTCTGAACAGGGGCTCAAGCACTCATGAATAATAATTTACAAATAAACAAATAAGTGCTCATTTATTCTGGTTCATCCTGAGTAAACAGACCTCGGTGTGCATTTACCTCAGATCAGTATCTGGTAATGAGGGACAAACAGGTTTGTACTCACAGTAAAATCTTTAATGCTTTGTTTTAGACAGAACATTACCTCAATATCTGCATTGATTGTCGAAGTTTGCAGGTATTTCATCGTTTTAAAACAGTAAAGTACAAAGAGAATTTGTGTGTGTAAAGTTGTTCACTCTTTAATGTTAAAATCTTTCCTGTCTCTCCGCTGCTGAGCTGCAAGTAGGTGTACGCATGTGTAGTCCAAAATGCCTTGGGCACTGAGTTGTCACTCAAAAACTCATTAGCCAATGGGAAGGTACCCCTGAGAAAACCCGCCCACACGAGAGCTTTTTGCCAAAACTGCTTGCGAAACTCAAGGATCCAGTGTACAAAACTCAGAGAGCTCGTGCACAGAACTCGTGCTGCTTGTGCACAAAACTCAGAGAGCACACGCAGAACTCAGAACTCACACACTAAAGCCATGGAGCGTTTCATATTTGGCACAAATCTGATTCCATAATCCTTGGAATCCTGAAGGTTCCAAAAAGCTGTGCAAGCCTATTCTATACTTCACTCAGCACATGGAGCATTTACAAAAGAGGCGTGAGCCTAATCTTTATTTTTTTTAGCACATCTGTAACATTCCAAAATGCTGCGAGAGCCAATTCTTAATTCTCGTAGCAACCGGAGCGTTAAAAAGGGTGGCGTGAGCCTACTGTTTATTTTTAGCGCATCCTGAAGATTCCAAAAAGCTGCAAAACCTGTTCTTAATTCTTGTAGAAACCGGAGCGTTCCAAATGATGACGTGAGCATGCTGTTTATTTTTAGCATGTGCTGAAGGTTCCAAAAAGCTGCACGAGACTATTCTCAATTCTCGTAGCAACCGGAGCGATCCAAGTGGTGACGCAAGCTTGTTTATTTTTAGCGAATCCTGTATGGAACCTGATTGGTGCCAAAAAGAATCGCACAAAAAAAAATTAACATCAAACGTAAAACTTAAAGGTTACCCTCTACTCATGTGTTTACCTAGCTTGACTGGAAATAGGAATCCCATCTTGATATATACAGTTATACATTTTATGGACTAGAAGAGGTCTCCATATCTCAGCTTTGGGATATGGTAGAGCGAAAATAACCACACCACTGTCTTTGTCAGGACTTCCCTGACACACGGTGTGGGTTTGGAGAAGATCTGAGGAGGTCACAGTTTTCACCCCAAAAAAAAAATAATAAAGGGTACCCCTTTGTGTTTTTTTTTTTATACTAAATTTTTGACCGTCTCAGACTTCTACCTCTACCTCTACCTTGCTAGATGTTTTTTTTTTTTTTTTAGCGCATCCGGAATCTTTCAAAATGTTGCGCAAGCCTATTCTTAATTCTCAAAGCATCCGCAGCATTCCAAATGGTGACGCAAACTTGTTGATTATTTTTAGTGAATCCTGTATGGAATCTGATTTGTGCCAAAAAGAATGCACAAAAAAAATTCATCTCAAATGTAAAACTTATAACTTGCAAACAAAAAATCCAGCTCTGACATTTGTGCTCCATGACTTTGTGCGTGAGCGCTGAGTTCAGCGCATGCTCTCTGAGTTTTGTGCGCCAGCTGCACGAGTTCTGTGCGTGCTCTTTGAGTTTTGTACGCCTTGTTCCTGAGTAACTGTAAACTGCTTATGCATGCAAATTCATTAACTACAGAACTTCAAATGTAAAAGATTATGAGGTTATAGTACAAACGATTATGCTACAACTGATGCTAAAGATCTCATCTAAATAACTTAAATTAACCTCCTATTTGCTTTTCTCCCTGCCCACCATTTTTCACTGCCCTACTCATTTTTTTTTACTACAGTCCATCTTTACATAATTACATAAAGAAAATGAATTAGTTCATGTTCATAGTTAATTTTGAAAAAAATGTACTAACTTCACAGCTCCAAAAATAAACTACTTCACGTGCTTTTGTTTATTTTTTTCTCTCAGTAAATAAGCTTCTATAGCTTTCATATAACCTTCTGCAACCCATTAATCACCAGCCAAAACTCACTGCTACTCACTAACAAAAAATGAGTGTATGTGAAATTATATATTCAAAATATTACTTTACACCAAAAAACCAGCACTGAGATTGAGAATGTATTTTAACCCACGTAGCTACTACTTTATGTCTTCTTAATGTGTTTAAGCAGTTTTATTTCTTATTTTATTTCTTATACTGAGGGAAGCGGTTCTGTGACATAAAAAATGCTCACATCGTCTTGTAAAATTCGCCATCAAACCACATAATTACTCAAATTAAAATACTCATGTATGAGCGATTGTCATGTCATTTAAATGTTTTCTATGTCAGAGGGGAAAAAAGAGCTAGCTAGAGTTAAACAGGTTAGCTAAAGTTTGTCATTTGGAAAAAAAACAAACAAACAAACAAAAAAAACGGTTCAATATTACGTATGTACCATATAGCAGTTGATAGAATAACGTACATAACATTAACGATGTTGACTACATTTGGGCGATACCAAAATACATATGTATCCAAAAATAGAAGGTTAAATTGACATATTTATGGGATGAAGCTGTTCCCTGAGGCTGGTGAGAGCTGCTCGCGTGCCGCGGTCACTGAAAAGAGTGCGTAGCTTCATCGTCTTCTTCTTCTGTGTTTTTACATCAGTTCTCTTCTGCCACCTTCCGGTTTCTCACTCAGAGTTCATTCATTTTAGAGCTGTCGTTCCAGTCCAGTCGTCTTCACTTAAACTTAAATAACAATCTCCTCCCTTCAGCATGACACTGAATGTTTCCATATGTGTTTAATAAAATGCTCTGATCAGTGTAGTGTGCTAACTGCAATCCCAGTAAACATTTAGCCGTTGATTCAATGTTGAAATAATGTACTTGACTGTGGTCTAATCAACGTTTTTTTAAGGTTGAAAATGAAAATGAAACACTGACGTTGAAAAGACGACTAACTAAGTCACATTAAAGACGTCCTTTTAAAGCCGTTATTTCAATGTGGAAATCACGTACATAAATGTCATCCAATAAACTCTGGATTAAAGTTGAAAAGACATCCAAACATCAACTTTATTTGTATAGCGCCTTTTACAACTGACGTTGTCACAAAGCAGCTTCACAGTTTCAGAACAGAACATTTAAAACAAAGCCCAATGCGAGCAAGCGGAAGGCGACACTGCCAAGGAAAAACTCCCTCAAGGCTGGAGGAAGAAACCTTGGGAGGAACCAAGACTCACAAAGGAGACCCATCCTCCTCTGATCAAACTATAGATTGAATTTTAAATGATCACCAATGAATTGTCATTATGCTACATAATAATAATAATAATGATAATAATCATAATAGTGACATCAATCTTGGGGCATAATAATAGTGCATCAGATTTGGAAGAATCAGTCAATGTTGCTAATCTGAGTCCATTTCTACTTCAGTGTAGTTGATCATGGTGAGTGGTCAGAGGCTGGCAGCAGTAGATGGAGGTGAGCAGCTGGTCTGGTCTGGTCTGGGCCGCAGGAGAATCCAGCAAACAATCTTCCATCAGTGGGCCACCATTTTCTCAGAAAACAGTAAAGGGAAGCGGTTAGTTTAGTTGAGTGCAGCAGAGAAAAAGAGCATGTGACGGATCTGACTGTAACAGACTGGGAGGAGGGAAACCAGAAGGAGCTCAGGCAAGGACGTCTTTCAGCTCCAAAAAAGAGAAATTGTGAGAACATCATCCGCGTTTACCCTGATTCCCCATGTCCATGAGTTCCTGAAATGACAACCTTAAACTAGACAGAGGTTAGTTGCCAAAGGCTAAACTGAACAAGTGTGTTTTGAGCCTAGACTTAAACATAGTGACTGTGTCTGCGTCCCGGACACTAGCTGGAAGATTGTTCCAGAGCCGAGGGGCTTTGTAGGAGAAAGAGTTTACTCAAGTTTCTGCTGGAGCATTCTGATAAAAGTGCATTGCAATAATCTAATCTTGATGTAATAAAAGCGTGAACAAATTTTTCTGCATCTGGGTGGGATAAGGAATTTCTTAACTTAGCGAGGTTCCGAAGATGTAGGAAAGCTGTTTTTGTAATTTTACCTATATGCTGATCATGATGATAGATCTGAATCAATTATGGCACCCAGATTTTTAGCTGATGAGCTAGGGAGAACAGGGAAGTCAAAATTATGTATTAAGTCTGATACCTTATTTATAACAGGTTTTGGACCTAGAAGGAGAACCTCGGTTTTGTCGCTGTTTAGCAGAAGGAAATTGTATGACATCCAATGCTTCACTTCTTTAACACAGTCCTCCATTTTCTTTAGTGTAGGTTTGTCATCTGGTTTGGCTGATATGTATAACTGTGTGTCATCTGTGTAACTGTGGAAGGTAATGCCATGCCTGCTAATAACTCTGCCCAGTGGCAGCATTTATAATATGAATAGTAAAGGTCCTAGAATGGAGCCTTGGGAAATTCCAGATCTCATTTTTTTCTTACAAAGAAGAAACATTATTTACTTTTACAAACTGGTAGCGATCCTTGAGATAAGACTTAAACCATGATAGGGCTGTTCCTGTTATTCCAACCATGTTTTTTAATCTTTCTAGCAGAATAGTATGATCACTTGTATCAAAAGCTGCACTGAGGTCGAGTAGAACTAGCATGGATACGCAGCCTCGATCAGAGGTGAGAAGAAGGTTGTTTGCTATCTTAACTAAAGCCGTTTCGGTGCTATGGTGTGGCCTAAAACCAGATTGAAATTTTTTATATATGTTATTCTTATGCAAGTATGAGGGAAGTTGTTGGACCACAACTTTTTCTAAGATCTTAAATATGAAGAGAAGGTCTGTAATTGGATAGTACACTAGGATCAAGATTCGGTTTCTTGATCAGGGGTTTAATAACTGCTAGTTTAAATGCTTTGTGTACGTGATCACATACAGTATAAGGGACGAATTTATGATTGTTAAAAGGGGATTGATTATGACTGGTAATACTTCTTTAAATAGTTTTGTTGGTATTGCATCAAGTGTGCAGGTCATACAAACAGGTCAATCCAATTCTAGCTGTGGTAGTGGGTCAAAGTCCTCTAGTCGTCCTTCTCTGTTTTGTTCTATATCATCCACACCAGATGACAGACAGGCTGGATTTAGTATATTGTTTGTCTAATATGTTCAATCTTATTGTTAAAAAAGTCCATAAAAGCATTGCTGGTGTGAACAGCTGGGATCTGTGTATCAGTAGCTGCCCGATTGTTTGTAAGTTTAGAGATTACATTAAAGAGTGCTCTAGGATTGTCTTTATTATTTTCAATCAGTGAGGCCAGATGTGCTGAACGTGCATTGACGAGCGCCCTTCTAAATTCGATAAGGCTGTTTTTCCAGGCACAGTGAAATACTTCCAGTTTAGTCGACCGCCATTTCCGCTCTAATTTCCTTACGGTTTGTTTTAAGGTGAGTGTTTCTTCATTATACCAGGGAGTGAGTTTTTTCTGTCGTAGCTTTTTACGCTTAAGTGGTGCTACACTATCTAAAGTTGATCAAAGTGTGTTATCTAAGTAGTCCATTAGTCTGTCCAGCTCCAGTGGGTCCGCTGGACTACTGACTGAGGTCAATAAGTCAGTGATGTTTTCAGTAAATTTAGGGGAAGTAGATGGGGTTAGTGAGCGCTTTATATAGTAATGTGGGCATGTACATTTTTTTTATATCTAAACTATTCATACGAAATTATGTAGTGGTCTGAGACTGTGGAAGACTGCGGGAGAATATTTAAGTTTTTTATGTTCGTGCCCAGGGTCAAAACCAAGTCTAGTGTGTGATTACAATAATGAGTAGGACCTGATACATTTTGTGTGAAACCAACAGTATCTATGATTTATGTGAATGTTCTTTTTTAGGGGATCATCACTTTTCTCAAAATGAATGTTAAAGTCTCCTACAATTATTAACGTATCACAGGACACTGCTAAATTAGCAGCTAGTTCACCAAATTCTTTTATAAATTCTGAATATGGCCCTGGTGGTCTATAAATGTTTAATAAGGAGATTGTGTTCTTATTTGTGGCGGGGTTAATTATGTTAATGTACATAATTTCAAAGGAAGTAAAGTTGTAACCATGTTTTTGGTTAATAATTAAATTATTTTTGTAAATTATACATAATCCACCCCCTTTGCCCGTCAGTCTGGGGCTGTGTACATATTTATAGCCTGTAGGAGTGGCTTGATTTAGTGCTAAATATTCATCATTTCAGACTGACAGACAGTCTTGATACTGTAACAAATGTTTATATTCCTTAGAGCAAGCTTTGTACATACACCCTTACTATGGGCAAACAAATGGCCATTATCTGTAAGTGTATCCTTAAAATCACTTACCTGTTCGCTGTGTAATCTACTTGCCTGGTTTGTGCTGGTGGGTGGGGTTAGTCAAGTCTGGCGCAGACGTCGGACATCCCATTCCCAATGTATTTTAATTGAATGCAATAGATTGGAAGTGGGACGTCGGACACGGAACTGACTGATCCCATTCCCAATGTATTTGAATTGAATGCAATA
Organism: Hoplias malabaricus; assembly: GCF_029633855.1. NCBI lineage: Eukaryota > Metazoa > Chordata > Actinopteri > Characiformes > Erythrinidae > Hoplias > Hoplias malabaricus. The sequence continues at coordinate 2,333,607 of NW_027101191.1, forward strand.
GATTGGAAGTGGGACGTCGGACCCGGAAGTGACCGATCCCACTCCCAATGTATTTGAATTGAATGCAATAGATTGGAAGTGGGACGGCAGACTCGGAAGTGACCGATCCCACTCCCAATGTATTTGAATTGAATGCAATAGATTGGAAGTGGGACGTCGGACTCGGAACTGACCGATCCGACTCCCAATGTATTTTAATTGAATGCAATAGATTGGAAGTGGGACGTCAGACTCGGAACTGACCGATCCCACTCCCAATATATTTGACTTGAAGTTAGGCTTACACAACTTCACAGGCTGTCTCGTGGGGTGTGCACAATAAACATATTAACATTTGGGGTCATTCGGACCCTTTTAAGGGGTGTCCAAAACCCATGAATGAAATTTGAATGGGAATAAATTGGGAGTGGGATGTCCAGAAACTGAGCTTGGGGGGGTCTACCGACTTCACGGCGTCGAGTACTGAATCATCTGAGTCCCCCAAACAACATATCAGAAGATGGGGTCACTGGGATCTTGCGTAGTATGTTATGTTCAGCAAATTTATTCATGAAAAATGTTTTCCTTTGTTTGCCCACTTCCAATCTATTCTAACCAAGTCAAATAAATTGCAAGTGGGATCTTACTTCCAATCTATTCCAGTCAAATCAAATAAACTGGAAGTGGGATCCCACTTCCAATTTATTTTACTATTTGGAATTTGGAAATCTTTGATTTTGGGGCCAGAACTGAGGCCTATATTGACAAATTGGGACCCTATCTCACTTCCAATTTATTCCAGTCAAATCAAATAGAATGGAAGTGGGATCCCACTTCCAATCTATTCTAACCAAGTCAAATTGGGGTCAATTTTGACAAATTGGGACCAATTTTGGACCCAATCTCACTATCCCATTTCCAATTGATTTCATTCAAGTCAAATAAATTGGAAGTGGGATCCCATGGAACATGTACATGACTTGGCTGAAATAAATTGGAAGTGGGATCCCATGAAACACGTACATGACTTGGCTGAAATGAATTGGAAGTGGGATCCCAATTCCAGTCTATTTCAGCCAAGTCAAATAAACTGGAAATGGGATACCACTTCCAATATATTCCAATATAGTAAAATAAATTGGAAGTGGGATCCAATTTCGAAAACTTTGACTTTGAGTATTTTGTGCCTGCTGCGAGATCTCTGAGGCTTTTCTTGCGAGCTTTGCGATCTCTTTGAGTGTTTTGTGTGCGCTGCGCGATCTCTCTGAGGTTTTTCTTGCGAGCTTTGCGATCTCTCTGAGGTTTTTTTGTGAGCTTTGCGATCTCTCTGAGGCTTTTCTTGCGAGCTTTGCGCTCTCTCTGAGTGTTTTGTGCATGCTGCGCGCTCTCTCTGAGGTTTTTTTGTGAGCTTTGCCATCTCTCTGAGGCTTTTCTTGCTAGCTTTGCGATCTCTCTGTGTTTTGTGCGTGCTGCGCGATCTCTCTGAGGCTTTTCTTGCGAGCTTTGCGATCTCTCTGTGTGTTTTGTGCGTGCTGCGCGATCTGTCTGAGGTTTTTTTTGTGAGCTTTGCGATCTCTCTGTGTGTTTTGTGCGTGCTGCGCGATCTGTCTGAGTTTTTTTTTGTGAGCTTTGCGATCTCTCTGAATGTATTGTGCATGCTGCGTGATCTGTCTGAGGTTTTTTTTTGTGAGCTTTGCGATCTCTGTGTGTTTTGTGCATGCTGCGCCATCTCTCTGATGTTTTTTTTGTGAGCTTTGCGATCTCTCTGTGTGTTTTGTGCATGCTGCGCGATCTGTCTGAGGTTTTTTTTGTGAGCTTTGCGATCTCTCTGAGGGTTTTGTGCATGCTGCGCGATCTGTCTGAGGTTTTTTTGCGAGCTTTGCGATCTCTCTGAATGTTTTGTGCGTGCTGCGCGATCTGTCTGAGGTTTTTTTTGCGAGCTTTGCGATCTCTCTGAGTGTTTTGTGCGTGCTGCGCGATCTGTCTGAGGTTTTTTTTGTGAGCTTTGCGATCTCTGAGTATCTTGTGCGTGCTGCGCGCTCTCTCTCAGTTTTTTTTGTGAGCTTTGCGATCTCTCTGTGGGTTTTGTGCATGCTGCGCGATCTCTCTGAGGTTTTTCTTGTGAGCTTTGCGATCTCTCTGAGGTTTTTTTGTGAGCTTTGCGATCTTTCTGAGGCTTTTCTTGTGAGCTTTGCGATCTCTCTGTGTGTTTTGTGCATGCTGCGCGATCTGTCTGAGGTTTTTCTTGCGAGCTTTGCGATCTGTCTGAGGTTTTTCTTGCGAGCTTTGCGATCTCTCTGAGGTTTTTTTGTGAGCTTTGCGATCTCTCTGAGTGTTTTGTGCGGGCTGCTCGCTCTCTCTGAGGTTTTTTTGTGAGCTTTGCGATCTCTCTGAGGCTTTTCTTGTGAGCTTTGCAATCTCTCTGTGTGTTTTGTGCGTGCTGTTCGATCTCTCTGAGGCTTTTCTTGTGAGCTTTGCGATCTCTCTGAGTGTTTTGTGCGTGCTGCGCCATCTCTCTGATGTTTTTTTGTGAGCTTTGCGATCTCTGTTTTTTTGCGAGCTTTGCGATCTCTCTGTGTGTTTTGTGCGTGCTGCGCGATCTCTCTGAGGCGTTTCTTGCGAGCTTTGCGATCTCTCTGAGGTTCTTTTGCGAGCTTTGCGATCTCTCTGTGTGTTTTGTGCGGGCTGCGCGATCTCTCTGAGGCTTTTCTTGCGAGCTTTGCGATCTCTCTGTGTGTTTTGTGCATGCTGCGTGATCTGTCTGAGTTTTTTTTTGTGAGCTTTGCGATCTCTCTGAATGTATTGTGCATGCTGCGTGATCTGTCTGAGGTTTTTTTTTGTGAGCTTTGCGATCTCTGTGTGTTTTGTGCATGCTGCGCCATCTCTCTGATTTTTTTTTTGTGAGATTTGCGACCTCTCTGTGTGTTTTGTGCGTGCTGCGCGATCTGTCTGAGGTTTTTTTTGTGAGCTTTGCGATCTCTCTGTGTGTTTTGTGCATGCTGCTCGATCTGTCTGAGTTTTTTTTTGTGAGCTTTGCAATCTCTCTGAGGGTTTTGTGCATGCTGCGCGATTTGTCTGAGGTTTTTCTTGCGAGCTTTGCGATCTCTCTGAGGTTTTTTTGTGAGCTTTGCGATCTCTCTGAGGCTTTTCTTGTGAGCTTTGCGATCTCTCTGTGTGTTTTGTGCATGCTGCGCGATCTGTCTGAGGTTTTTCTTGCGAGCTTTGCGATCTCTCTGAGGTTTTTCTTGCGAGCTTTGCGATCTCTCTGAGGTTTTTTTGTGAGCTTTGCGATCTCTCTGAGTGTTTTGTGCGGGCTGCGCGCTCTCTCTGAGGTTTTTTTGTGAGCTTTGCGATCTCTCTGAGGCTTTTCTTGTGAGCTTTGCGATCTCTCTGTGTGTTTTGTGCGTGCTGCGCGATCTGTCTGAGGTTTTTTTTTGTGAGCTTTGCGATCTCTGAGTATCTTGTGCGTGCTGCGCGGTCTCTCTGAGTTTTTTTTGTGAGCTTTGCGATCTCTCTGTGGGTTTTGTGCATGCTGCGCGATCTCTCTGAGGTTTTTCTTGCGAGCTTTGCGATCTCTCTGAGGTTTTTTTGTGAGCTTTGCGATCTCTCTGAGTGTTTTGTGCGGGCTGCGCGCTCTCTCTGAGGTTTTCTTGTGAGCTTTGCGATCTCTCTGTGTGTTTTGTGCATGCTGCGCCATCTCTCTGATGTTTTTTTTTTGTGAGCTTTGTGATCTCTCTGTGTGTTTTGTGCATGCTGCGCGATCTCTCTGAGGTTTTTTTTATGAGATTTGCGATCTCTCTGAGTGTTTTGTGCGTGCTGCGCGATCTATCTGAGTTTTTTTTTGTGAGCTTTGCGATCTCTCTGTGTGTTTTGTGCGTGCTGCGCGATCTGTCTGAGGTTTTTTTTTGTGAGCTTTGCGATCTCTCTGTGTGTTTTGTGCATGCTGCTCGATCTGTCTGAGTTTTTTTTTGTGAGCTTTGCGATCTTTCTGAGGCTTTTCTTGTGAGCTTTGCGATCTCTCTGTGTGTTTTGTGCATGCTGCGCGATCTGTCTGAGGTTTTTCTTGCGAGCTTTGCGATCTCTCTGAGGTTTTTCTTGCGAGCTTTGCGATCTCTCTGAGGTTTTTTTGTGAGCTTTGCGATCTCTCTGAGTGTTCTGTGCGGGCTGCGCGCTCTCTCTGAGGTTTTTTTGTGAGCTTTGTGTACTCTCTGAGGCTTTTCTTGTGAGCTTTGCAATCTCTCTGTGTGTTTTGTGCGTGCTGTTCGATCTCTCTGAGGCTTTTCTTGTGAGCTTTGCGATCTCTCTGAGTGTTTTGTGCGTGCTGCGCCATCTCTCTGATGTTTTTTTGTGAGCTTTGCGATCTCTGTGTTTTTTTGCGAGCTTTGCGATCTCTCTGTGTGTTTTGTGCGTGCTGCGCGATCTCTCTGAGGCGTTTCTTGCGAGCTTTGCGATCTCTCTGAGGTTCTTTTGCGAGCTTTGCGATCTATCTGTGTGTTTTGTGCGTGCTGCGCGATCTCTCTGAGGCTTTTCTTGCGAGCTTTGCGATCTCTCTGTGTGTTTTGTGCATGCTGCGCCATCTCTCTGATGTTTTTTTTGCGAGATTTGCGATCTCTCTGTGTGTTTTGTGCATGCTGCTCGATCTGTCTGAGTTTTTTTTTGTGAGCTTTGCGATCTCTCTGAGGGTTTTGTGCATGCTGCGCGATTTGTCTGAGGTTTTTTTTGCGAGCTTTGCGATCTCTCTGAATGTATTGTGCGTGCTGCGCGATCTGTCTGAGTTTTTTTTGCGAGCTTTGCGATCTCTCTGAGTGTTTTGTGCGTGCTGCGCGATCTGTCTGAGGTTTTTTTATTGTGAGCTTTGCGATCTCTGAGTATCTTGTGTGTGCTGCGCGCTCTCTCTGAGTTTTTTTTGTGAGCTTTGCGATCTCTCTGTGGGTTTTGTGCATGCTGCGCGATCTCTCTGAGGTTTTTCTTGCGAGCTTTGCGATCTCTCTGAGGTTTTTTTGTGAGCTTTGCGATCTCTCTGAGGCTTTTCTTGTGAGCTTTGCGATCTCTCTGTGTGTTTTGTGCATGCTGCGCGATCTGTCTGAGGTTTTTTTTTGTAAGCTTTGCGATCTCTGTGTGTTTTGTGCATGCTGCGCCATCTCTCTGATGTTTTTTTTGTGAGATTTGCGACCTCTCTGTGTGTTTTGTGCGTGCTGCGCGATCTGTCTGAGGTTTTTTTTGTGAGCTTTGCGATCTCTCTGTGTGTTTTGTGCATGCTGCTCGATCTGTCTGAGTTTTTTTTTGTGAGCTTTGCGATCTCTCTGAGGGTTTTGTGCATGCTGCGCGATTTGTCTGAGGTATTTCTTGTGAGCTTTGCGATCTCTCTGAGGTTTTTTTGTGAGCTTTGCGATCTCTCTGAGGCTTTTCTTGTGAGCTTTGCGATCTCTCTGTGTGTTTTGTGCATGCTGCGCGATCTGTCTGAGGTTTTTCTTGCGAGCTTTGCGATCTCTCTGAGGTTTTTCTTGCGAGCTTTGCGATCTCTCTGAGGTTTTTTTGTGAGCTTTGCGATCTCTCTGAGTGTTTTGTGCGGGCTGAGCGCTCTCTCTGAGGTTTTTTTGTGAGCTTTGCGATCTCTCTGAGGCTTTTCTTGTGAGCTTTGCGATCTCTCTGTGTGTTTTGTGCGTGCTGCGCGATCTGTCTGAGGTTTTTTTTTGTGAGCTTTGCGATCTCTGAGTATCTTGTGCGTGCTGCGCGCTCTCTCTGAGTTTTTTTTGTGAGCTTTGCGATCTCTCTGTGGGTTTTGTGCATGCTGCGCGATCTCTCTGAGGTTTTTCTTGCGAGCTTTGCGATCTCTCTGAGGCGTTTCTTGCGAGCTTTGCGATCTCTCTGAGGTTCTTTTGCGAGCTTTGCGATCTCTCTGTGTGTTTTGTGCGTGCTGCGCGATCTCTCTGAGGCTTTTCTTGCGAGCTTTGCGATCTCTCTGTGTGTTTTGTGCATGCTGCGTGATCTGTCTGAGTTTTTTTTTTGTGAGCTTTGCGATCTCTCTGAATGTATTGTGCATGCTGCGTGATCTGTCTGAGGTTTTTTTTTGTGAGCTTTGCGATCTCTGTGTGTTTTGTGCATGCTGCGCCATCTCTCTGATGTTTTTTTTGTGAGCTTTGTGATCTCTCTGTGTGTTTTGTGCATGCTGCGAGATCTCTCTGAGGCTTTTCTTGCGAGATTTGCGATCTCTCTGTGTGTTTTGTGCATGCTGGGCGATCTGTCTGAGGTTTTTTTGTGAGCTTTGCGATCTCTCTGTGTGTTTTGTGCGTGCTGCGAGATCTCTCTGAGGCTTTTCTTGCGAGCTTTGCGATCTCTCTGTGGGTTTTGTGCATGCTGCGCGATCTCTCTGAGGTTTTTTTTGTGAGCTTTGCGATCTCTCTGAGGGTTTTGTGCATGCTGCGCGATTTGTCTGAGGCTTTTCTTGTGAGCTTTGCGATCTCTCTGTGTGTTTTGTGCATGCTGCGCGATCTGTCTGAGGTTTTTCTTGCGAGCTTTGCGATCTCTCTGAGGTTTTTCTTGCGAGCTTTGCGATCTCTCTGAGGTTTTTTTGTGAGCTTTGCGATCTCTCTGAGTGTTTTGTGCGGGCTGCGCGCTCTCTCTGAGGTTTTTTTGTGAGCTTTGCGATCTCTCTGAGGCTTTTCTTGTGAGCTTTGCGATCTCTCTGTGTGTTTTGTGCGTGCTGCGCGATCTGTCTGAGGTTTTTTTTTGTGAGCTTTGCGATCTCTGAGTATCTTGTGCGTGCTGCGCGCTCTCTCTGAGTTTTTTTTGTGAGCTTTGCGATCTCTCTGTGGGTTTTGTGCATGCTGCGCGATCTCTCTGAGGTTTTTCTTGCGAGCTTTGCGATCTCTCTGAGGTTTTTTTGTGAGCTTTACGATCTCTCTGAGGCTTTTCTTGTGAGCTTTGCGATCTTTCTGTGTGTTTTGTGCATGCTGCGCGATCTGTCTGAGGTTTTTCTTGCGAGCTTTGCGATCTCTCTGAGGTTTTTCTTGCGAGCTTTGCGATCTCTCTGAGGTTTTTTTGTGAGCTTTGCGATCTCTCTATCTCTCTGATGTTTTTTTTTTTGTGAGCTTTGTGATCTCTCTGTGTGTTTTGTGCGGGCTGCGCGCTCTCTCTGAGGTTTTCTTGTGAGCTTTGCGATCTCTCTATCTCTCTGATGTTTTTTTTTGTGAGCTTTGTGATCTCTGTGTGTTTTGTGCATGCTGCGCCATCTCTCTGATGTTTTTTTTGTGAGATTTGCGACCTCTCTGTGTGTTTTGTGCGTGCTGCGCGATCTGTCTGAGGTTTTTTTTGTGAGCTTTGCGATCTCTCTGTGTGTTTTGTGCATGCTGCTCGATCTGTCTGAGTTTTTTTTTGTGAGCTTTGCGATCTCTCTGAGGGTTTTGTGCATGCTGCGCGATTTGTCTGAGGTATTTCTTGCGAGCTTTGCGATCTCTCTGAGGTTTTTTTGTGAGCTTTGCGATCTCTCTGAGGCTTTTCTTGTGAGCTTTGCGATCTCTCTGTGTGTTTTGTGCATGCTGCGCGATCTGTCTGAGGTTTTTCTTGCGAGCTTTGCGATCTCTCTGAGGTTTTTCTTGCGAGCTTTGCGATCTCTCTGAGGTTTTTTTGTGAGCTTTGCGATCTCTCTGAGTGTTTTGTGCGGGCTGCGCGCTCTCTCTGAGGTTTTTTTGTGAGCTTTGCGATCTCTCTGATGCTTTTCTTGTGAGCTTTGCGATCTCTCTGAGTGTTTTGTGCGGGCTGCGCGCTCTCTCTGAGGTTTTCTTGTGAGCTTTGCGATCTCTCTGTGTGTTTTGTGCATGCTGCGCCATCTCTCTGATGTTTTTTTTTTGTGAGCTTTGTGATCTCTCTGTGTGTTTTGTGCATGCTGCGCGATCTCTCTGAGGTTTTTTTTATGAGATTTGCGATCTCTCTGAGTGTTTTGTGGGTGCTGCTCGATCTCTCTGAGGCTTTTCTTGCGAGCTTTGCGATCTCTCTGAGTGTTTTGTGGGTGCTGCGCGATCTGTCTGAGGTTTTTTTGTGAGCTTTGCGATCTCTCTGAGTGTTTTGTGGGTGCTGCGCGATCTGTCTGAGGCGTTTCTTGCGAGCTTTGCGATCTCTCTGAGGTTTTTTTGCGAGCTTTGCGATCTCTGTGTGTTTTGTGCGTGCTGCGCGATCTATCTGAGTTTTTTTTTGTGAGCTTTGCGATCTCTCTGTGTGTTTTGTGCGTGCTGCGCGATCTGTCTGAGGTTTTTTTTTGTGAGCTTTGCAATCTCTCTGTGTGTTTTGTGCATGCTGCTCGATCTGTCTGAGTTTTTTTTTGTGAGCTTTGCGATCTTTCTGAGGCTTTTCTTGTGAGCTTTGCGATCTCTCTGTGTGTTTTGTGCATGCTGCGCGCTCTCTCTGAGGTTTTTTTGTGAGCTTTGCGATCTCTGTGTTTTTTTGCGAGCTTTGCGATCTCTCTGTGTGTTTTGTGCGTGCTGCGCGATCTCTCTGAGGCGTTTCTTGCGAGCTTTGCGATCTCTCTGAGGTTCTTTTGCGAGCTTTGCGATCTCTCTGTGTGTTTTGTGCGTGCTGCGCGATCTCTCTGAGGCTTTTCTTGCGAACTTTGCGATCTCTCTGTGTGTTTTGTGCATGCTGCGTGATCTGTCTGAGTTTTTTTTTGTGAGCTTTGCGATCTCTCTGAATGTATTGTGCATGCTGCGTGATCTGTCTGAGGTTTTTTTTTGTGAGCTTTGCGATCTCTGTGTGTTTTGTGCATGCTGCGCCATCTCTCTGATGTTTTTTTTGTGAGCTTTGCGATCTCTCTGAATGTATTGTGCATGCTGCGTGATCTGTCTGAGGTTTTTTTTTGTGAGCTTTGCGATCTCTGTGTGTTTTGTGCATGCTGCGCCATCTCTCTGATGTTTTTTTTGTGAGCTTTGTGATCTCTCTGTGTGTTTTGTGCGTGCTGCGCGATCTGTCTGAGGTTTTTTTTGTGAGCTTTGCGATCTCTCTGTGTGTTTTGTGCGTGCTGCGCGATTTGTCTGAGGTTTTTTTTGCGAGCTTTGCGATCTCTCTGAGTGTTTTGTGCGTGCTGCGCGATCTGTCTGAGGTTTTTTTTTGTGAGCTTTGCGATCTCTGAGTATCTTGTGTGTGCTGCGCGCTCTCTCTGAGTTTTTTTTGTGAGCTTTGCGATCTCTCTGTGGGTTTTGTGCATGCTGCGCGATCTCTCTGAGGTTTTTCTTGCGAGCTGCGCGATCTCTCTGAGGTTTTTCTTGCGAGCTTTGCGATCTCTCTGAGGTTTTTTTGTGAGCTTTGCGATCTCTCTGAGGCTTTTCTTGTGAGCTTTGCGATCTCTCTGTGTGTTTTGTGCATGCTGCGCGATCTGTCTGAGGTTTTTCTTGCGAGCTTTGCGATCTCTCTGAGGTTTTTCTTGCGAGCTTTGCGATCTCTCTGAGGTTTTTTTGTGAGCTTTGCGATCTCTCTGAGTGTTTTGTGCGGGCTGCGCGCTCTCTCTGAGGTTTTTTTGTGAGCTTTGCGATCTCTCTGAGGCTTTTCTTGTGAGCTTTGCGATCTCTCTGTGTGTTTTGTGCATGCTGCGCGATCTGTCTGAGGTTTTTTTTGTGAGCTTTGCGATCTCTCTGAGGGTTTTGTGCATGCTGCGCGATCTGTCTGAGGTTTTTTTGCGAGCTTTGCGATCTCTCTGAATGTTTTGTGCGTGCTGCGCGATCTGTCTGAGGTTTTTTTTGCGAGCTTTGCGATCTCTCTGAGTGTTTTGTGCGTGCTGCGCGATCTGTCTGAGGTTTTTTTTGTGAGCTTTGCGATCTCTGAGTATCTTGTGCGTGCTGCGCGCTCTCTCTCAGTTTTTTTTGAGCTTTGCGATCTCTCTGTGGGTTTTGTGCATGCTGCGCGATCTCTCTGAGGTTTTTCTTGTGAGCTTTGCGATCTCTCTGAGGTTTTTTTGTGAGCTTTGCGATCTTTCTGAGGCTTTTCTTGTGAGCTTTGCGATCTCTCTGTGTGTTTTGTGCATGCTGCGCGATCTGTCTGAGGTTTTTCTTGCGAGCTTTGCGATCTGTCTGAGGTTTTTCTTGCGAGCTTTGCGATCTCTCTGAGGTTTTTTTGTGAGCTTTGCGATCTCTCTGAGTGTTTTGTGCGGGCTGCTCGCTCTCTCTGAGGTTTTTTTGTGAGCTTTGCGATCTCTCTGAGGCTTTTCTTGTGAGCTTTGCAATCTCTCTGTGTGTTTTGTGCGTGCTGTTCGATCTCTCTGAGGCTTTTCTTGTGAGCTTTGCGATCTCTCTGAGTGTTTTGTGCGTGCTGCGCCATCTCTCTGATGTTTTTTTGTGAGCTTTGCGATCTCTGTTTTTTTGCGAGCTTTGCGATCTCTCTGTGTGTTTTGTGCGTGCTGCGCGATCTCTCTGAGGCGTTTCTTGCGAGCTTTGCGATCTCTCTGAGGTTCTTTTGCGAGCTTTGCGATCTCTCTGTGTGTTTTGTGCGGGCTGCGCGATCTCTCTGAGGCTTTTCTTGCGAGCTTTGCGATCTCTCTGTGTGTTTTGTGCATGCTGCGTGATCTGTCTGAGTTTTTTTTTGTGAGCTTTGCGATCTCTCTGAATGTATTGTGCATGCTGCGTGATCTGTCTGAGGTTTTTTTTTGTGAGCTTTGCGATCTCTGTGTGTTTTGTGCATGCTGCGCCATCTCTCTGATTTTTTTTTTGTGAGATTTGCGACCTCTCTGTGTGTTTTGTGCGTGCTGCGCGATCTGTCTGAGGTTTTTTTTGTGAGCTTTGCGATCTCTCTGTGTGTTTTGTGCATGCTGCTCGATCTGTCTGAGTTTTTTTTTGTGAGCTTTGCAATCTCTCTGAGGGTTTTGTGCATGCTGCGCGATTTGTCTGAGGTTTTTCTTGCGAGCTTTGCGATCTCTCTGAGGTTTTTTTGTGAGCTTTGCGATCTCTCTGAGGCTTTTCTTGTGAGCTTTGCGATCTCTCTGTGTGTTTTGTGCATGCTGCGCGATCTGTCTGAGGTTTTTCTTGCGAGCTTTGCGATCTCTCTGAGGTTTTTCTTGCGAGCTTTGCGATCTCTCTGAGGTTTTTTTGTGAGCTTTGCGATCTCTCTGAGTGTTTTGTGCGGGCTGCGCGCTCTCTCTGAGGTTTTTTTGTGAGCTTTGCGATCTCTCTGAGGCTTTTCTTGTGAGCTTTGCGATCTCTCTGTGTGTTTTGTGCGTGCTGCGCGATCTGTCTGAGGTTTTTTTTTGTGAGCTTTGCGATCTCTGAGTATCTTGTGCGTGCTGCGCGGTCTCTCTGAGTTTTTTTTGTGAGCTTTGCGATCTCTCTGTGGGTTTTGTGCATGCTGCGCGATCTCTCTGAGGTTTTTCTTGCGAGCTTTGCGATCTCTCTGAGGTTTTTTTGTGAGCTTTGCGATCTCTCTGAGTGTTTTGTGCGGGCTGCGCGCTCTCTCTGAGGTTTTCTTGTGAGCTTTGCGATCTCTCTGTGTGTTTTGTGCATGCTGCGCCATCTCTCTGATGTTTTTTTTTTGTGAGCTTTGTGATCTCTCTGTGTGTTTTGTGCATGCTGCGCGATCTCTCTGAGGTTTTTTTTATGAGATTTGCGATCTCTCTGAGTGTTTTGTGCGTGCTGCGCGATCTATCTGAGTTTTTTTTTGTGAGCTTTGCGATCTCTCTGTGTGTTTTGTGCGTGCTGCGCGATCTGTCTGAGGTTTTTTTTTGTGAGCTTTGCGATCTCTCTGTGTGTTTTGTGCATGCTGCTCGATCTGTCTGAGTTTTTTTTTGTGAGCTTTGCGATCTTTCTGAGGCTTTTCTTGTGAGCTTTGCGATCTCTCTGTGTGTTTTGTGCATGCTGCGCGATCTGTCTGAGGTTTTTCTTGCGAGCTTTGCGATCTCTCTGAGGTTTTTCTTGCGAGCTTTGCGATCTCTCTGAGGTTTTTTTGTGAGCTTTGCGATCTCTCTGAGTGTTCTGTGCGGGCTGCGCGCTCTCTCTGAGGTTTTTTTGTGAGCTTTGTGTACTCTCTGAGGCTTTTCTTGTGAGCTTTGCAATCTCTCTGTGTGTTTTGTGCGTGCTGTTCGATCTCTCTGAGGCTTTTCTTGTGAGCTTTGCGATCTCTCTGAGTGTTTTGTGCGTGCTGCGCCATCTCTCTGATGTTTTTTTGTGAGCTTTGCGATCTCTGTGTTTTTTTGCGAGCTTTGCGATCTCTCTGTGTGTTTTGTGCGTGCTGCGCGATCTCTCTGAGGCGTTTCTTGCGAGCTTTGCGATCTCTCTGAGGTTCTTTTGCGAGCTTTGCGATCTATCTGTGTGTTTTGTGCGTGCTGCGCGATCTCTCTGAGGCTTTTCTTGCGAGCTTTGCGATCTCTCTGTGTGTTTTGTGCATGCTGCGCCATCTCTCTGATGTTTTTTTTGCGAGATTTGCGATCTCTCTGTGTGTTTTGTGCATGCTGCTCGATCTGTCTGAGTTTTTTTTTGTGAGCTTTGCGATCTCTCTGAGGGTTTTGTGCATGCTGCGCGATTTGTCTGAGGTTTTTTTTGCGAGCTTTGCGATCTCTCTGAATGTATTGTGCGTGCTGCGCGATCTGTCTGAGTTTTTTTTGCGAGCTTTGCGATCTCTCTGAGTGTTTTGTGCGTGCTGCGCGATCTGTCTGAGGTTTTTTTATTGTGAGCTTTGCGATCTCTGAGTATCTTGTGTGTGCTGCGCGCTCTCTCTGAGTTTTTTTTGTGAGCTTTGCGATCTCTCTGTGGGTTTTGTGCATGCTGCGCGATCTCTCTGAGGTTTTTCTTGCGAGCTTTGCGATCTCTCTGAGGTTTTTTTGTGAGCTTTGCGATCTCTCTGAGGCTTTTCTTGTGAGCTTTGCGATCTCTCTGTGTGTTTTGTGCATGCTGCGCGATCTGTCTGAGGTTTTTTTTTGTAAGCTTTGCGATCTCTGTGTGTTTTGTGCATGCTGCGCCATCTCTCTGATGTTTTTTTTGTGAGATTTGCGACCTCTCTGTGTGTTTTGTGCGTGCTGCGCGATCTGTCTGAGGTTTTTTTTGTGAGCTTTGCGATCTCTCTGTGTGTTTTGTGCATGCTGCTCGATCTGTCTGAGTTTTTTTTTGTGAGCTTTGCGATCTCTCTGAGGGTTTTGTGCATGCTGCGCGATTTGTCTGAGGTATTTCTTGCGAGCTTTGCGATCTCTCTGAGGTTTTTTTGTGAGCTTTGCGATCTCTCTGAGGCTTTTCTTGTGAGCTTTGCGATCTCTCTGTGTGTTTTGTGCATGCTGCGCGATCTGTCTGAGGTTTTTCTTGCGAGCTTTGCGATCTCTCTGAGGTTTTTCTTGCGAGCTTTGCGATCTCTCTGAGGTTTTTTTGTGAGCTTTGCGATCTCTCTGAGTGTTTTGTGCGGGCTGAGCGCTCTCTCTGAGGTTTTTTTGTGAGCTTTGCGATCTCTCTGAGGCTTTTCTTGTGAGCTTTGCGATCTCTCTGTGTGTTTTGTGCGTGCTGCGCGATCTGTCTGAGGTTTTTTTTTGTGAGCTTTGCGATCTCTGAGTATCTTGTGCGTGCTGCGCGCTCTCTCTGAGTTTTTTTTGTGAGCTTTGCGATCTCTCTGTGGGTTTTGTGCATGCTGCGCGATCTCTCTGAGGTTTTTCTTGCGAGCTTTGCGATCTCTCTGAGGCGTTTCTTGCGAGCTTTGCGATCTCTCTGAGGTTCTTTTGCGAGCTTTGCGATCTCTCTGTGTGTTTTGTGCGTGCTGCGCGATCTCTCTGAGGCTTTTCTTGCGAGCTTTGCGATCTCTCTGTGTGTTTTGTGCATGCTGCGTGATCTGTCTGAGTTTTTTTTTTGTGAGCTTTGCGATCTCTCTGAATGTATTGTGCATGCTGCGTGATCTGTCTGAGGTTTTTTTTTGTGAGCTTTGCGATCTCTGTGTGTTTTGTGCATGCTGCGCCATCTCTCTGATGTTTTTTTTGTGAGCTTTGTGATCTCTCTGTGTGTTTTGTGCATGCTGCGAGATCTCTCTGAGGCTTTTCTTGCGAGATTTGCGATCTCTCTGTGTGTTTTGTGCATGCTGGGCGATCTGTCTGAGGTTTTTTTGTGAGCTTTGCGATCTCTCTGTGTGTTTTGTGCGTGCTGCGAGATCTCTCTGAGGCTTTTCTTGCGAGCTTTGCGATCTCTCTGTGGGTTTTGTGCATGCTGCGCGATCTCTCTGAGGTTTTTTTTGTGAGCTTTGCGATCTCTCTGAGGGTTTTGTGCATGCTGCGCGATTTGTCTGAGGCTTTTCTTGTGAGCTTTGCGATCTCTCTGTGTGTTTTGTGCATGCTGCGCGATCTGTCTGAGGTTTTTCTTGCGAGCTTTGCGATCTCTCTGAGGTTTTTCTTGCGAGCTTTGCGATCTCTCTGAGGTTTTTTTGTGAGCTTTGCGATCTCTCTGAGTGTTTTGTGCGGGCTGCGCGCTCTCTCTGAGGTTTTTTTGTGAGCTTTGCGATCTCTCTGAGGCTTTTCTTGTGAGCTTTGCGATCTCTCTGTGTGTTTTGTGCGTGCTGCGCGATCTGTCTGAGGTTTTTTTTTGTGAGCTTTGCGATCTCTGAGTATCTTGTGCGTGCTGCGCGCTCTCTCTGAGTTTTTTTTGTGAGCTTTGCGATCTCTCTGTGGGTTTTGTGCATGCTGCGCGATCTCTCTGAGGTTTTTCTTGCGAGCTTTGCGATCTCTCTGAGGTTTTTTTGTGAGCTTTACGATCTCTCTGAGGCTTTTCTTGTGAGCTTTGCGATCTTTCTGTGTGTTTTGTGCATGCTGCGCGATCTGTCTGAGGTTTTTCTTGCGAGCTTTGCGATCTCTCTGAGGTTTTTCTTGCGAGCTTTGCGATCTCTCTGAGGTTTTTTTGTGAGCTTTGCGATCTCTCTATCTCTCTGATGTTTTTTTTTTGTGAGCTTTGTGATCTCTCTGTGTGTTTTGTGCGGGCTGCGCGCTCTCTCTGAGGTTTTCTTGTGAGCTTTGCGATCTCTCTATCTCTCTGATGTTTTTTTTTGTGAGCTTTGTGATCTCTCTGTGTGTTTTGTGCATGCTGCGCGATCTGTCTGAGGCGTTTCTTGCGAGCTTTGCGATCTTTCTGAGGTTTTTTTGTGAGCTTTGCGATCTCTGTGTGTTTTGTGCATGCTGCGCCATCTCTCTGATGTTTTTTTTGTGAGATTTGCGACCTCTCTGTGTGTTTTGTGCGTGCTGCGCGATCTGTCTGAGGTTTTTTTTGTGAGCTTTGCGATCTCTCTGTGTGTTTTGTGCATGCTGCTCGATCTGTCTGAGTTTTTTTTTGTGAGCTTTGCGATCTCTCTGAGGGTTTTGTGCATGCTGCGCGATTTGTCTGAGGTATTTCTTGCGAGCTTTGCGATCTCTCTGAGGTTTTTTTGTGAGCTTTGCGATCTCTCTGAGGCTTTTCTTGTGAGCTTTGCGATCTCTCTGTGTGTTTTGTGCATGCTGCGCGATCTGTCTGAGGTTTTTCTTGCGAGCTTTGCGATCTCTCTGAGGTTTTTCTTGCGAGCTTTGCGATCTCTCTGAGGTTTTTTTGTGAGCTTTGCGATCTCTCTGAGTGTTTTGTGCGGGCTGCGCGCTCTCTCTGAGGTTTTTTTGTGAGCTTTGCGATCTCTCTGATGCTTTTCTTGTGAGCTTTGCGATCTCTCTGAGTGTTTTGTGCGGGCTGCGCGCTCTCTCTGAGGTTTTCTTGTGAGCTTTGCGATCTCTCTGTGTGTTTTGTGCATGCTGCGCCATCTCTCTGATGTTTTTTTTTTGTGAGCTTTGTGATCTCTCTGTGTGTTTTGTGCATGCTGCGCGATCTCTCTGAGGTTTTTTTTATGAGATTTGCGATCTCTCTGAGTGTTTTGTGGGTGCTGCTCGATCTCTCTGAGGCTTTTCTTGCGAGCTTTGCGATCTCTCTGAGTGTTTTGTGGGTGCTGCGCGATCTGTCTGAGGTTTTTTTGTGAGCTTTGCGATCTCTCTGAGTGTTTTGTGGGTGCTGCGCGATCTGTCTGAGGCGTTTCTTGCGAGCTTTGCGATCTCTCTGAGGTTTTTTTGCGAGCTTTGCGATCTCTGTGTGTTTTGTGCGTGCTGCGCGATCTATCTGAGTTTTTTTTTGTGAGCTTTGCGATCTCTCTGTGTGTTTTGTGCGTGCTGCGCGATCTGTCTGAGGTTTTTTTTTGTGAGCTTTGCAATCTCTCTGTGTGTTTTGTGCATGCTGCTCGATCTGTCTGAGTTTTTTTTTGTGAGCTTTGCGATCTTTCTGAGGCTTTTCTTGTGAGCTTTGCGATCTCTCTGTGTGTTTTGTGCATGCTGCGCGCTCTCTCTGAGGTTTTTTTGTGAGCTTTGCGATCTCTGTGTTTTTTTGCGAGCTTTGCGATCTCTCTGTGTGTTTTGTGCGTGCTGCGCGATCTCTCTGAGGCGTTTCTTGCGAGCTTTGCGATCTCTCTGAGGTTCTTTTGCGAGCTTTGCGATCTCTCTGTGTGTTTTGTGCGTGCTGCGCGATCTCTCTGAGGCTTTTCTTGCGAACTTTGCGATCTCTCTGTGTGTTTTGTGCATGCTGCGTGATCTGTCTGAGTTTTTTTTTGTGAGCTTTGCGATCTCTCTGAATGTATTGTGCATGCTGCGTGATCTGTCTGAGGTTTTTTTTTGTGAGCTTTGCGATCTCTGTGTGTTTTGTGCATGCTGCGCCATCTCTCTGATGTTTTTTTTGTGAGCTTTGCGATCTCTCTGAATGTATTGTGCATGCTGCGTGATCTGTCTGAGGTTTTTTTTTGTGAGCTTTGCGATCTCTGTGTGTTTTGTGCATGCTGCGCCATCTCTCTGATGTTTTTTTTGTGAGCTTTGTGATCTCTCTGTGTGTTTTGTGCGTGCTGCGCGATCTGTCTGAGGTTTTTTTTGTGAGCTTTGCGATCTCTCTGTGTGTTTTGTGCGTGCTGCGCGATTTGTCTGAGGTTTTTTTTGCGAGCTTTGCGATCTCTCTGAGTGTTTTGTGCGTGCTGCGCGATCTGTCTGAGGTTTTTTTTTGTGAGCTTTGCGATCTCTGAGTATCTTGTGTGTGCTGCGCGCTCTCTCTGAGTTTTTTTTGTGAGCTTTGCGATCTCTCTGTGGGTTTTGTGCATGCTGCGCGATCTCTCTGAGGTTTTTCTTGCGAGCTGCGCGATCTCTCTGAGGTTTTTCTTGCGAGCTTTGCGATCTCTCTGAGGTTTTTTTGTGAGCTTTGCGATCTCTCTGAGGCTTTTCTTGTGAGCTTTGCGATCTCTCTGTGTGTTTTGTGCATGCTGCGCGATCTGTCTGAGGTTTTTCTTGCGAGCTTTGCGATCTCTCTGAGGTTTTTCTTGCGAGCTTTGCGATCTCTCTGAGGTTTTTTTGTGAGCTTTGCGATCTCTCTGAGTGTTTTGTGCGGGCTGCGCGCTCTCTCTGAGGTTTTTTTGTGAGCTTTGCGATCTCTCTGAGGCTTTTCTTGTGAGCTTTGCGATCTCTCTGTGTGTTTTGTGCATGCTGCGCGATCTGTCTGAGGTTTTTTTTGTGAGCTTTGCGATCTCTCTGAGGGTTTTGTGCATGCTGCGCGATCTGTCTGAGGTTTTTTTGCGAGCTTTGCGATCTCTCTGAATGTTTTGTGCGTGCTGCGCGATCTGTCTGAGGTTTTTTTTGCGAGCTTTGCGATCTCTCTGAGTGTTTTGTGCGTGCTGCGCGATCTGTCTGAGGTTTTTTTTGTGAGCTTTGCGATCTCTGAGTATCTTGTGCGTGCTGCGCGCTCTCTCTCAGTTTTTTTTGTGAGCTTTGCGATCTCTCTGTGGGTTTTGTGCATGCTGCGCGATCTCTCTGAGGTTTTTCTTGTGAGCTTTGCGATCTCTCTGAGGTTTTTTTGTGAGCTTTGCGATCTTTCTGAGGCTTTTCTTGTGAGCTTTGCGATCTCTCTGTGTGTTTTGTGCATGCTGCGCGATCTGTCTGAGGTTTTTCTTGCGAGCTTTGCGATCTGTCTGAGGTTTTTCTTGCGAGCTTTGCGATCTCTCTGAGGTTTTTTTGTGAGCTTTGCGATCTCTCTGAGTGTTTTGTGCGGGCTGCTCGCTCTCTCTGAGGTTTTTTTGTGAGCTTTGCGATCTCTCTGAGGCTTTTCTTGTGAGCTTTGCAATCTCTCTGTGTGTTTTGTGCGTGCTGTTCGATCTCTCTGAGGCTTTTCTTGTGAGCTTTGCGATCTCTCTGAGTGTTTTGTGCGTGCTGCGCCATCTCTCTGATGTTTTTTTGTGAGCTTTGCGATCTCTGTTTTTTTGCGAGCTTTGCGATCTCTCTGTGTGTTTTGTGCGTGCTGCGCGATCTCTCTGAGGCGTTTCTTGCGAGCTTTGCGATCTCTCTGAGGTTCTTTTGCGAGCTTTGCGATCTCTCTGTGTGTTTTGTGCGGGCTGCGCGATCTCTCTGAGGCTTTTCTTGCGAGCTTTGCGATCTCTCTGTGTGTTTTGTGCATGCTGCGTGATCTGTCTGAGTTTTTTTTTGTGAGCTTTGCGATCTCTCTGAATGTATTGTGCATGCTGCGTGATCTGTCTGAGGTTTTTTTTTGTGAGCTTTGCGATCTCTGTGTGTTTTGTGCATGCTGCGCCATCTCTCTGATTTTTTTTTTGTGAGATTTGCGACCTCTCTGTGTGTTTTGTGCGTGCTGCGCGATCTGTCTGAGGTTTTTTTTGTGAGCTTTGCGATCTCTCTGTGTGTTTTGTGCATGCTGCTCGATCTGTCTGAGTTTTTTTTTGTGAGCTTTGCAATCTCTCTGAGGGTTTTGTGCATGCTGCGCGATTTGTCTGAGGTTTTTCTTGCGAGCTTTGCGATCTCTCTGAGGTTTTTTTGTGAGCTTTGCGATCTCTCTGAGGCTTTTCTTGTGAGCTTTGCGATCTCTCTGTGTGTTTTGTGCATGCTGCGCGATCTGTCTGAGGTTTTTCTTGCGAGCTTTGCGATCTCTCTGAGGTTTTTCTTGCGAGCTTTGCGATCTCTCTGAGGTTTTTTTGTGAGCTTTGCGATCTCTCTGAGTGTTTTGTGCGGGCTGCGCGCTCTCTCTGAGGTTTTTTTGTGAGCTTTGCGATCTCTCTGAGGCTTTTCTTGTGAGCTTTGCGATCTCTCTGTGTGTTTTGTGCGTGCTGCGCGATCTGTCTGAGGTTTTTTTTTGTGAGCTTTGCGATCTCTGAGTATCTTGTGCGTGCTGCGCGGTCTCTCTGAGTTTTTTTTGTGAGCTTTGCGATCTCTCTGTGGGTTTTGTGCATGCTGCGCGATCTCTCTGAGGTTTTTCTTGCGAGCTTTGCGATCTCTCTGAGGTTTTTTTGTGAGCTTTGCGATCTCTCTGAGTGTTTTGTGCGGGCTGCGCGCTCTCTCTGAGGTTTTCTTGTGAGCTTTGCGATCTCTCTGTGTGTTTTGTGCATGCTGCGCCATCTCTCTGATGTTTTTTTTTTGTGAGCTTTGTGATCTCTCTGTGTGTTTTGTGCATGCTGCGCGATCTCTCTGAGGTTTTTTTTATGAGATTTGCGATCTCTCTGAGTTTTTTGTGCGTGCTGCGCGATCTATCTGAGTTTTTTTTTGTGAGCTTTGCGATCTCTCTGTGTGTTTTGTGCGTGCTGCGCGATCTGTCTGAGGTTTTTTTTTGTGAGCTTTGCGATCTCTCTGTGTGTTTTGTGCATGCTGCTCGATCTGTCTGAGTTTTTTTTTGTGAGCTTTGCGATCTTTCTGAGGCTTTTCTTGTGAGCTTTGCGATCTCTCTGTGTGTTTTGTGCATGCTGCGCGATCTGTCTGAGGTTTTTCTTGCGAGCTTTGCGATCTCTCTGAGGTTTTTCTTGCGAGCTTTGCGATCTCTCTGAGGTTTTTTTGTGAGCTTTGCGATCTCTCTGAGTGTTCTGTGCGGGCTGCGCGCTCTCTCTGAGGTTTTTTTGTGAGCTTTGTGTACTCTCTGAGGCTTTTCTTGTGAGCTTTGCAATCTCTCTGTGTGTTTTGTGCGTGCTGTTCGATCTCTCTGAGGCTTTTCTTGTGAGCTTTGCGATCTCTCTGAGTGTTTTGTGCGTGCTGCGCCATCTCTCTGATGTTTTTTTGTGAGCTTTGCGATCTCTGTGTTTTTTTGCGAGCTTTGCGATCTCTCTGTGTGTTTTGTGCGTGCTGCGCGATCTCTCTGAGGCGTTTCTTGCGAGCTTTGCGATCTCTCTGAGGTTCTTTTGCGAGCTTTGCGATCTATCTGTGTGTTTTGTGCGTGCTGCGCGATCTCTCTGAGGCTTTTCTTGCGAGCTTTGCGATCTCTCTGTGTGTTTTGTGCATGCTGCGCCATCTCTCTGATGTTTTTTTTGCGAGATTTGCGATCTCTCTGTGTGTTTTGTGCATGCTGCTCGATCTGTCTGAGTTTTTTTTTGTGAGCTTTGCGATCTCTCTGAGGGTTTTGTGCATGCTGCGCGATTTGTCTGAGGTTTTTTTTGCGAGCTTTGCGATCTCTCTGAATGTATTGTGCGTGCTGCGCGATCTGTCTGAGTTTTTTTTGCGAGCTTTGCGATCTCTCTGAGTGTTTTGTGCGTGCTGCGCGATCTGTCTGAGGTTTTTTTATTGTGAGCTTTGCGATCTCTCTGTGGGTTTTGTGCATGCTGCGCGATCTCTCTGAGGTTTTTCTTGCGAGCTTTGCGATCTCTCTGAGGTTTTTTTGTGAGCTTTGCGATCTCTCTGAGGCTTTTCTTGTGAGCTTTGCGATCTCTCTGTGTGTTTTGTGCATGCTGCGCGATCTGTCTGAGGTTTTTTTTTGTAAGCTTTGCGATCTCTGTGTGTTTTGTGCATGCTGCGCCATCTCTCTGATGTTTTTTTTGTGAGATTTGCGACCTCTCTGTGTGTTTTGTGCGTGCTGCGCGATCTGTCTGAGGTTTTTTTTGTGAGCTTTGCGATCTCTCTGTGTGTTTTGTGCATGCTGCTCGATCTGTCTGAGTTTTTTTTTGTGAGCTTTGCGATCTCTCTGAGGGTTTTGTGCATGCTGCGCGATTTGTCTGAGGTATTTCTTGCGAGCTTTGCGATCTCTCTGAGGTTTTTTTGTGAGCTTTGCGATCTCTCTGAGGCTTTTCTTGTGAGCTTTGCGATCTCTCTGTGTGTTTTGTGCATGCTGCGCGATCTGTCTGAGGTTTTTCTTGCGAGCTTTGCGATCTCTCTGAGGTTTTTCTTGCGAGCTTTGCGATCTCTCTGAGGTTTTTTTGTGAGCTTTGCGATCTCTCTGAGTGTTTTGTGCGGGCTGAGCGCTCTCTCTGAGGTTTTTTTGTGAGCTTTGCGATCTCTCTGAGGCTTTTCTTGTGAGCTTTGCGATCTCTCTGTGTGTTTTGTGCGTGCTGCGCGATCTGTCTGAGGTTTTTTTTTGTGAGCTTTGCGATCTCTGAGTATCTTGTGCGTGCTGCGCGCTCTCTCTGAGTTTTTTTTGTGAGCTTTGCGATCTCTCTGTGGGTTTTGTGCATGCTGCGCGATCTCTCTGAGGTTTTTCTTGCGAGCTTTGCGATCTCTCTGTGTGTTTTGTGCATGCTGCGTGATCTGTCTGAGTTTTTTTTTTGTGAGCTTTGCGATCTCTCTGAATGTATTGTGCATGCTGCGTGATCTGTCTGAGGTTTTTTTTTGTGAGCTTTGCGATCTCTGTGTGTTTTGTGCATGCTGCGCCATCTCTCTGATGTTTTTTTTGTGAGCTTTGTGATCTCTCTGTGTGTTTTGTGCATGCTGCGAGATCTCTCTGAGGCTTTTCTTGCGAGATTTGCGATCTCTCTGTGTGTTTTGTGCATGCTGGGCGATCTGTCTGAGGTTTTTTTTGTGAGCTTTGCGATCTCTCTGTGTGTTTTGTGCGTGCTGCGAGATCTCTCTGAGGCTTTTCTTGCGAGCTTTGCGATCTCTCTGTGGGTTTTGTGCATGCTGCGCGATCTCTCTGAGGTTTTTTTTGTGAGCTTTGCGATCTCTCTGAGGGTTTTGTGCATGCTGCGCGATTTGTCTGAGGCTTTTCTTGTGAGCTTTGCGATCTCTCTGTGTGTTTTGTGCATGCTGCGCGATCTGTCTGAGGTTTTTCTTGCGAGCTTTGCGATCTCTCTGAGGTTTTTCTTGCGAGCTTTGCGATCTCTCTGAGGTTTTTTTGTGAGCTTTGCGATCTCTCTGAGTGTTTTGTGCGGGCTGCGCGCTCTCTCTGAGGTTTTTTTGTGAGCTTTGCGATCTCTCTGAGGCTTTTCTTGTGAGCTTTGCGATCTCTCTGTGTGTTTTGTGCGTGCTGCGCGATCTGTCTGAGGTTTTTTTTTGTGAGCTTTGCGATCTCTGAGTATCTTGTGCGTGCTGCGCGCTCTCTCTGAGTTTTTTTTGTGAGCTTTGCGATCTCTCTGTGGGTTTTGTGCATGCTGCGCGATCTCTCTGAGGTTTTTCTTGCGAGCTTTGCGATCTCTCTGAGGTTTTTTTGTGAGCTTTACGATCTCTCTGAGGCTTTTCTTGTGAGCTTTGCGATCTTTCTGTGTGTTTTGTGCATGCTGCGCGATCTGTCTGAGGTTTTTCTTGCGAGCTTTGCGATCTCTCTGAGGTTTTTCTTGCGAGCTTTGCGATCTCTCTGAGGTTTTTTTGTGAGCTTTGCGATCTCTCTATCTCTCTGATGTTTTTTTTTTGTGAGCTTTGTGATCTCTCTGTGTGTTTTGTGCGGGCTGCGCGCTCTCTCTGAGGTTTTCTTGTGAGCTTTGCGATCTCTCTATCTCTCTGATGTTTTTTTTTGTGAGCTTTGTGATCTCTCTGTGTGTTTTGTGCATGCTGCGCGATCTGTCTGAGGCGTTTCTTGCGAGCTTTGCGATCTTTCTGAGGTTTTTTTGTGAGCTTTGCGATCTCTGTGTGTTTTGTGCATGCTGCGCCATCTCTCTGATGTTTTTTTTGTGAGATTTGCGACCTCTCTGTGTGTTTTGTGCGTGCTGCGCGATCTGTCTGAGGTTTTTTTTGTGAGCTTTGCGATCTCTCTGTGTGTTTTGTGCATGCTGCTCGATCTGTCTGAGTTTTTTTTTGTGAGCTTTGCGATCTCTCTGAGGGTTTTGTGCATGCTGCGCGATTTGTCTGAGGTATTTCTTGCGAGCTTTGCGATCTCTCTGAGGTTTTTTTGTGAGCTTTGCGATCTCTCTGAGGCTTTTCTTGTGAGCTTTGCGATCTCTCTGTGTGTTTTGTGCATGCTGCGCGATCTGTCTGAGGTTTTTCTTGCGAGCTTTGCGATCTCTCTGAGGTTTTTCTTGCGAGCTTTGCGATCTCTCTGAGGTTTTTTTGTGAGCTTTGCGATCTCTCTGAGTGTTTTGTGCGGGCTGCGCGCTCTCTCTGAGGTTTTTTTGTGAGCTTTGCGATCTCTCTGATGCTTTTCTTGTGAGCTTTGCGATCTCTCTGAGTGTTTTGTGCGGGCTGCGCGCTCTCTCTGAGGTTTTCTTGTGAGCTTTGCGATCTCTCTGTGTGTTTTGTGCATGCTGCGCCATCTCTCTGATGTTTTTTTTTTGTGAGCTTTGTGATCTCTCTGTGTGTTTTGTGCATGCTGCGCGATCTCTCTGAGGTTTTTTTTATGAGATTTGCGATCTCTCTGAGTGTTTTGTGGGTGCTGCTCGATCTCTCTGAGGCTTTTCTTGCGAGCTTTGCGATCTCTCTGAGTGTTTTGTGGGTGCTGCGCGATCTGTCTGAGGTTTTTTTGTGAGCTTTGCGATCTCTCTGAGTGTTTTGTGGGTGCTGCGCGATCTGTCTGAGGCGTTTCTTGCGAGCTTTGCGATCTCTCTGAGGTTTTTTTGCGAGCTTTGCGATCTCTGTGTGTTTTGTGCGTGCTGCGCGATCTATCTGAGTTTTTTTTTGTGAGCTTTGCGATCTCTCTGTGTGTTTTGTGCGTGCTGCGCGATCTGTCTGAGGTTTTTTTTTGTGAGCTTTGCAATCTCTCTGTGTGTTTTGTGCATGCTGCTCGATCTGTCTGAGTTTTTTTTTGTGAGCTTTGCGATCTTTCTGAGGCTTTTCTTGTGAGCTTTGCGATCTCTCTGTGTGTTTTGTGCATGCTGCGCGCTCTCTCTGAGGTTTTTTTGTGAGCTTTGCGTACTCTCTGAGGCTTTTCTTGTGAGCTTTGCAATCTCTCTGTGTGTTTTGTGCGTGCTGTTCGATCTCTCTGAGGCTTTTCTTGCGAGCTTTGCGATCTCTCTGTGTGTTTTGTGCGTGCTGCGCGATCTCTCTGAGGCTTTTCTTGCGAGCTTTGCGATCTCTCTGTGTGTTTTGTGCATGCTGCGTGATCTGTCTGAGTTTTTTTTTGTGAGCTTTGCGATCTCTCTGAATGTATTGTGCATGCTGCGTGATCTGTCTGAGGTTTTTTTTTGTGAGCTTTGCGATCTCTGTGTGTTTTGTGCATGCTGCGCCATCTCTCTGATGTTTTTTTTTGTGAGCTTTGCGATCTCTCTGAATGTATTGTGCATGCTGCGTGATCTGTCTGAGGTTTTTTTTTGTGAGCTTTGCGATCTCTGTGTGTTTTGTGCATGCTGCGCCATCTCTCTGATGTTTTTTTTGTGAGCTTTGTGATCTCTCTGTGTGTTTTGTGCGTGCTGCGCGATCTGTCTGAGGTTTTTTTTGTGAGCTTTGCGATCTCTCTGTGTGTTTTGTGCGTGCTGCGCGATTTGTCTGAGGTTTTTTTTGCGAGCTTTGCGATCTCTCTGAGTGTTTTGTGCGTGCTGCGCGATCTGTCTGAGGTTTTTTTTTGTGAGCTTTGCGATCTCTGAGTATCTTGTGTGTGCTGCGCGCTCTCTCTGAGTTTTTTTTGTGAGCTTTGCGATCTCTCTGTGGGTTTTGTGCATGCTGCGCGATCTCTCTGAGGTTTTTCTTGCGAGCTGCGCGATCTCTCTGAGGTTTTTCTTGCGAGCTTTGCGATCTCTCTGAGGTTTTTTTGTGAGCTTTGCGATCTCTCTGAGGCTTTTCTTGTGAGCTTTGCGATCTCTCTGTGTGTTTTGTGCATGCTGCGCGATCTGTCTGAGGTTTTTCTTGCGAGCTTTGCGATCTCTCTGAGGTTTTTCTTGCGAGCTTTGCGATCTCTCTGAGGTTTTTTTGTGAGCTTTGCGATCTCTCTGAGTGTTTTGTGCGGGCTGCGCGCTCTCTCTGAGGTTTTTTTGTGAGCTTTGCGATCTCTCTGAGGCTTTTCTTGTGAGCTTTGCGATCTCTCTGTGTGTTTTGTGCGTGCTGCGCGATCTGTCTGAGGTTTTTTTTTGTGAGCTTTGCGATCTCTCTGTGGGTTTTGTGCATGCTGCGCGATCTCTCTGAGGTTTTTCTTGCGAGCTTTGCGATCTCTCTGAGGTTTTTTTGTGAGCTTTGCGATCTCTCTGAGGCTTTTCTTGTGAGCTTTGCGATCTTTCTGTGTGTTTTGTGCATGCTGCGCGATCTGTCTGAGGTTTTTCTTGCGAGCTTTGCGATCTCTCTGAGGTTTTTCTTGCGAGCTTTGCGATCTCTCTGAGGTTTTTTTGTGAGCTTTGCGATCTCTCTATCTCTCTGATGTTTTTTTTTGTGAGCTTTGTGATCTCTCTGTGTGTTTTGTGCGGGCTGCGCGCTCTCTCTGAGGTTTTCTTGTGAGCTTTGCGATTTCTCTATCTCTCTGATGTTTTTTTTTGTGAGCTTTGTGATCTCTCTGTGTGTTTTGTGCATGCTGCGCGATCTGTCTGAGGCGTTTCTTGCGAGCTTTGCGATCTTTCTGAGGTTTTTTTGTGAGCTTTGCGATCTCTCTGTGTGTTTTGTGCGTGCTGCGCGATCTCTCTGTGTGTTTTGTGCAAACTGTGTGCTCTCTCTGAGGTTTTTTTTGCTTTGCGATCTCTCTGAGTATCTTGTGCGTGCTGCGCGCTCTCTCTGTGTGTTTTGTGCATGCTGCGCCATCTCTCTGATGTTTTTTTTGTGAGCTTTGAGATCTCTCTGTGTGTTTTGTGCGTGCTGCGCGATCTGTCTGAGGTTTTTTTTGTGAGCTTTGCGAGCTTTGCGATTTCTCTGTGTGTTTTGTGCGTGCTGCGCGATCTGTCTGAGGTTTTTTTTGTGAGCTTTGCGATCTCTCTGTGTGTTTTGTGCGTGCTGCGTTATCTGTCTGAGGTTTTTTTGCTTTGCGATCTCTGAGTGTCTTGTGCGCACTGCGCCATCTATCTGAGGTTTTATTGTGAGCTTTGCGATCTCTCTGTCTTTTTTTGCGTGCTTTGCGATCTCTCTGAGGTTTTTTTTTTTTCTTGCGAGCTTTGCGATCTCTCTAGGTGTTTTGTTCGCCCTGCGCGATCTCTCTGACATATTTCTTGGGAGCTTTGCGATCTCTCTGAGTGTCTTGTGCATGCTGCGCCATCTCTCTGAGGTTTTTTTTGTGAGGTTTGCGATCTCTGTGTTTTTTTGTGAGCTTTGCGATCTCTCTGTGTGTTTTGTGCGTGCTGCGCGATCTGTCTGAGGCTTTTCTTGCGAGCTTTGCGATCTCTCTGAGTGTTTTGTGCGTGCTGCGCGATCTGTCTGAGGTTTTTTTTTGTGAGCTTTGCGATCTCTCTGTGGGTTTTGTGCATGCTGCGCCATCTCTCTGATGTTTTTTTTGTGAGCTTTGCGATCTCTCTGTGTGTTTTGTGCATGCTGCGCGATCTGTCTGAGGTTTTTTTTGTGAGCTTTGCGATCTCTCTGAGGGTTTTGTGCATGCTGCGCGATCTGTCTGAGGTTTTTTTTGCGAGCTTTGCGATCTCTCTGAATGTATTGTGCGTGCTGCGCGATCTGTCTGAGGTTTTTTTTGCGAGCTTTGCGATCTCTCTGAGTGTTTTGTGCGTGCTGCGCGCTCTCTCTGAGTTTTTTTTGTGAGCTTTGCGATCTCTCTGTGGGTTTTGTGCATGCTGCGCGATCTCTCTGAGGTTTTTTTGTGAGCTTTGCGATCTCTCTGAGGCTTTTCTTGTGAGCTTTGCGATCTCTCTGTGTGTTTTGTGCATGCTGCGCGATCTGTCTGAGGTTTTTCTTGCGAGCTTTGCGATCTCTCTGAGGTTTTTGTTGCGAGCTTTGCGATCTCTCTGAGGTTTTTTTGTGAGCTTTGCGATCTCTCTGAGGCTTTTCTTGTGAGCTTTGCAATCTCTCTGTGTGTTTTGTGCGTGCTGCGCCATCTCTCTGATGTTTTTTTTTTTGTGAGCTTTGCGATCTCTCTGAGTGTTTTGTGCGTGCTGCGCCATCTCTCTGATGTTTCTTTTTTTTTGTGAGCTTTGCAATCTCTCTGTGTGTTTTGTGCATGCTGCGCCATCTCTCTGATGTTTTTTTTGTGAGCTTTGTGATCTCTCTGTGTGTTTTGTGCGTGCTGCGCGATCTGTCTGAGGTTTTTTTTGTGAGCTTTGCGATCTCTCTGTGTGTTTTGTGCGTGCTGCGAGATCTCTCTGAGGTTTTCTTGTGAGCTTTGCGATCTCTCTGAGTGTTTTGTGCGTGCTGCGCCATCTCTCTGATGTTTTTTTTTTGTGAGCTTTGCGATCTCTCTGAGTGTTTTTTGCGTGATGTTCGATCTCTCTGAGGCTTTTCTTGCGATCTCTCTGAGTGTTTTGTGGGTGCTGCGCGATCTGTCTGAGGTTTTTTTGTGAGCTTTGCGATCTCTCTGAGTGTTTTTTTGCGAGCTTTGCGATCTCTCTGTGTCTTTTGTGCGTGCTGCGCGATCTCTCTGAGGTTTTTCTTGCGAGCTTTGCGATCTCTCTGAGGTTTTTTTGTGAGCTTTGCGATCTCTCTGTGTGTTTTGTGCGTGCTGCGCCATCTCTCTGATATTTTTTTTTTTGTGAGCTTTGCGATCTCTCTGAGTGTTTTGTGCGTGCTGCGCCATCTCTCTGATGTTTTTTTTGTGAGCTTTGTGATCTCTCTGTGTGTTTTGTGCGTGCTGCGCGATCTGTCTGAGGTTTTTTTTGTGAGCTTTGCGATCTCTCTGTGTGTTTTTTGCGTGATGTTCGATCTCTCTGAGGCTTTTCTTGCGAGCTTTGCGATCTCTCTGAGTGTTTTGTGGGTGCTGCGCGATCTGTCTGAGGTTTTTTTGTGAGCTTTGCGATCTCTCTGAGTGTTTTTTTGCGTGCTTTGCGATCTCTCTGTGTGTTTTGTGCGTGCTGCGCGATCTGTCTGAGGTTTTTTTTGTGAGCTTTGCGATCTCTCTGTGTGTTTTGTGCATGCTGCTCGATCTGTCTGAGGTTTTTTTTGCGAGCTTTGCGATCTCTCTGAGTATCTTGTGCGTGCTGCGCGCTCTCTCTGAGTTTTTTTTGTGAGCTTTGCGATCTCTCTGTGGGTTTTGTGCATGCTGCGCGATCTCTCTGAGGTTTTTCTTGCGAGCTTTGCGATCTCTCTGAGGTTTTTTTGTGAGCTTTGCGATCTCTCTGAGGCTTTTCTTGTGAGCTTTGCGATCTCTCTGTGTGTTTTGTGCATGCTGCGCGTTCTGTCTGAGGTTTTTCTTGCGAGCTTTGCGATCTCTCTGAGTGTTTTGTGGGTGCTGCGCGATCTGTCTGAGGTTTTTTTTGTGAGCTTTGCGATCTCTCTGTGTGTTTTGTGCATGCTGCGCGATCTCTCTGAGGTTTTTTTTATGAGATTTGCGATCTCTCTGAGTGTTTTGTGGGTGCTGCTCGATCTCTCTGAGGCTTTTCTTGCGAGCTTTGCGATCTCTCTGAGTGTTTTGTGGGTGCTGCGCGATCTGTCTGAGTTTTTTTTTGTGAGCTTTGCGATCTCTCTGTGTGTTTTGTGCGTGCTGCGCGATCTCTCTGAGGTTTTTTTGTGAGCTTTGCGATCTCTCTGAGGCTTTTCTTGTGAGCTTTGCGATCTCTCTGTGTGTTTTGTGCGTGCTGCGCGATCTGTCTGAGGTTTTTTTTTGTGAGCTTTGCGATCTCTGAGTATCTTGTGCGTGCTGCGCGCTCTCTCTGAGTTTTTTTTGTGAGCTTTGCGATCTCTCTGTGGGTTTTGTGCATGCTGCGCAATCTCTCTGAGGTTTTTCTTGCGAGCTTTGCGATCTCTCTGAGGTTTTTTTGTGAGCTTTGCGATCTCTCTGAGGCTTTTCTTGTGAGCTTTGCGATCTCTCTGTGTGTTTTGTGCATGCTGCGCGATCTGTCTGAGGTTTTTCTTTCGAGCTTTGCGATCTCTCTGAGGTTTTTCTTGCGAGCTTTGCGATCTCTCTGAGGTTTTTTTGTGAGCTTTGCGATCTCTCTGTGTGTTTTGTGCGGGCTGCGCGCTCTCTCTGAGGTTTTCTTGTGAGCTTTGCGATCTCTCTGTGTGTTTTCTGCGTGCTGCGCCATCTCTCTGATGTTTTTTTTTTTTGTGAGCTTTGTGATCTCTCTGTGTGTTTTGTGCATGCTGCGCGATCTCTCTGAGGTTTTTTTTATGAGCTTTGCGATCTCTCTGAGTGTTTTTTGCGTGCTGCTCGATCTCTCTGAGGCTTTTCTTGCGAGCTTTGCGATCTCTCTGAGGTTTTTTTGCGAGCTTTGCGATCTCTGTGTGTTTTGTGCGTGCTGCGCGATCTGTCTGAGGTTTTTCTTGCGAGCTTTGCGATCTCTCTGAGGTTTTTTTGTGAGCTTTGCGATCTCTCTGAGGCTTTTCTTATGAGCTTTGCGATCTCTCTGTGTGTTTTGTGCATGCTGCGCGATCTGTCTGAGATTTTTCTTGCGAGCTTTGCGATCTCTCTGAGGTTTTTCTTGCGAGCTTTGCGATCTCTCTGAGGTTTTTTTGTGAGCTTTGCGATCTCTCTGAGTGTTTTGTGCGGGCTGCGCGCTCTCTCTGAGGTTTTTTTGTGAGCTTTGCAATCTCTCTGAGGCTTTTCTTGTGAGCTTTGCGATCTCTCTGTGTGTTTTGTGCGTGCTGCGCGATCTGTCTGAGGTTTTTTTTTGTGAGCTTTGCGATCTCTGAGTATCTTGTGCGTGCTGCGCGCTCTCTCTGAGTTTTTTTTGTGAGCTTTGCGATCTCTCTGTGGGTTTTGTGCATGCTGCGCAATCTCTCTGAGGTTTTTCTTGCGAGCTTTGCGATCTCTCTGAGGTTTTTTTGTGAGCTTTGCGATCTCTCTGAGGTTTTTTTGTGAGCTTTGCGATCTCTCTGAGTGTTTTGTGCGGGCTGCGCGCTCTCTCTGAGGTTTTCTTGTGAGCTTTGCGATCTCTCTGTGTGTTTTGTGCGTGCTGCGCCATCTCTCTGATGTTTTTTTTTTTGTGAGCTTTGTGATCTCTCTGTGTGTTTTGTGCATGCTGCGCGATCTCTCTGAGGTTTTTTTTATGAGCTTTGCGATCTCTCTGAGTGTTTTTTGCGTGCTGCTCGATCTCTCTGAGGCTTTTCTTGCGAGCTTTGTGATCTCTCTGAGTGTTTTGTGGGTGCTGCGCGATCTGTCTGAGGCGTTTCTTGCGAGCTTTGCGATCTCTCTGAGGTTTTTTTGCGAGCTTTGCGATCTCTGTGTGTTTTGTGCGTGCTGCGCGATCTGTCTGAGTTTTTTTTGTGAGCTTTGCGATCTCTCTGAGGTTTTTCTTGCGAGCTTTGCGATCTCTCTGAGGTTTTTTTGTGAGCTTTGCGATCTCTCTGAGTGTTTTGTGCGGGCTGCGCTCTCTCTCTGAGGTTTTCTTGTGAGCTTTGCGATCTCTCTGTGTGTTTTGTGCGTGCTGCGCCATCTCTCTGATGTTTTTTTTTTGTGAGCTTTGTGATCTCTCTGTGTGTTTTGTGCATGCTGCGCGATCTCTCTGAGGTTTTTTTTATGAGCTTTGCAATCTCTCTGAGTGTTTTTTGCGTGCTGCTCGATCTCTCTGAGGCTTTTCTTGCGAGCTTTGTGATCTCTCTGAGTGTTTTGTGGGTGCTGCGCGATCTGTCTGAGGTTTTTTTGTGAGCTTTGCGATCTCTCTGAGTGTTTTGTGGGTGCTGCGCGATCTCTCTGAGGTTTTTTTGTGAGCTTTGCGATCTCTGTGTTTGCGAGCTTTGCGATCTCTCTGTGTGTTTTGTGCAAACTGTGCGCTCTCTCTGAGGTTTTTTTTGCTTTGCGATCTCTCTGAGTATCTTGTGCGTGCTGTGCGATCTGTCTGAGGTTTTTCTTGCGAGCTTTGCGATCTGAGTGTTTTGTGCAAACTGCTGGCTCTCGCTGAGTGTTTTGTGCGGACTGCGCTATCTCTCTTAGGTTTTTTTTGCGAGCTTTGCGGTCTCTCTGAGTATTTTGTGCAAACTGCGCTCTCTCTCTGTGTGTTTTGTGCGTGCTGCGCGCTCTCGCTGAGGGTTTTGTGCGTGCTGCACCCTCTCGCTGAGTGTTTTGTACGTCCTGCGGGCTCTCGCTGAGGTTTTTCTTTGCACTGTAAAATGTGATAAGTTGATCTTACTTAAAGGAATTTAGGAATCCGGTTGCCTTGAAATAGTTAAGTAAATATAACTATTATTTTGAAGTTATGTTAACTTAACGTCTATCATTTAAGTGTACTTAAAACGCAACTGTATTTACTTAATTGATATGAGTTGTTCTGACATTAAGTAGTACATAGATGTAAGTTGCCATTTTTAAGTACTGCCAACTTATGTTACCCAAGTTAACATAATTCCACAAGAGTCCTGTTTACTTAATAGAATTTAGGAAACCGATTGCCTCAGAAAAATAAAGTAAGCACAACAAAGAACTATTATTCAGTAGTACTTCTGGTTTATTTTAATCAAATTCCATTACATCACAGAGCACATCAGCCTATCTAAATACATAAAGTTACCCAAAAATAAAATTAATTCCACATTTAAGTCAATTAAAAATATTTTTTAAAAGAAAACCTCCAGTAATCTTTATTCTTGAATGACTCAAATGGCACAGTCTGTGTAATAAACAAAAATGTACAATAATGTTTAATGCACTTAACCAAGCTAAAGTTTTGCACAATAAATTTAAGTGCTTTGACACATTATGAACAACACAAGAACATTTTGCAAGTGCAAACCATATAAATGAGAGCCTAACATCAATAAGAGGGTAAAGCTGGGTCCATCGAAACTTAGAAATCCCTTAAATTATTTTGGGCTCAGATTGCCTACTCCCAGGTTTAGCAAGTCAAATGTGTTCTCCAGTCTTTTGGGATAGTCCAAATGAAGGTTTTATAGTAGTTCAAATGTCAGGCAAATAGCTTGAGCATGGTTTTCAATGTTCTCCATAACGTTACCTTCCAGTATGATATTAATGCTAGATGGCTCAAAGTGTATGGCATTTGGACCTGGTTGCTGGCTGTCTTCAGGTATAACAGTCAATAACCCATCAGGAACCTGAATGAAATCTGTGATGGTATCTGAATCCTGCAGACAAAAGGTAAATATAATGAAAAAATATATTATTGCAAAACCTTCATGTCTTCACTAAGTAAATTTTAATTATACAATTTGATGTAATACTTACAAAACAGACCTTGAAGTACTCACTGCCTAATCTCCAAGATAAACCTGGAAGACAACGAAGGACAGCAGTCCACATTGCTGTAATATCCTGGATCTACAAGTTAAGAAAAAACAAACCAAAATATCTAAAAATAAACATGAGACAAATGTGTGATAAATTATAAGTTAAAACACATAGGTGTCTGTGTTCTATAATATATGTTACCATCCCATTAAAACAGGATTCATCTGCTAAAAAAAATATTATTGGGTGTTTGTGCTGTTTTGTTTAACTTGTCTGTCTTTGGGCTCCATGGTTTTAGAAAGAACCATTAAAAATGAAAGAAACATTACACAGCACAAAAATAACTGATTTGTCTTTAATAGTTTTCGGGAAATAGTGCAGCTCCATGGCAAATAAATGTTGGTTCTCATGTTTGGAATTAGTTGATGATGACAAGTCTACAGGAAAACTAACCAACCTTAAAGGAACACTAGCTAAGATCAGTGGAGCATCACAATGATTTTTAAGCTGTAATTAAGCTAAAAAATTAAGGTAAAAAATATTATCTAGTGTTCCATTAAGGAGGTGACTGGATCACTCTTATAAAAGTAACATTCCAAATTGTAATAAAAAGATTCCTTACCTTAATTTCAACTTGGGCAACAATGTCTGCAAGTGTACTGCCAATAATTCCTTTCCTGGATTTAAAGATCTCAAGGAATCGTGGGGTGTGACTGTCCAAGGCCTCAAAAAAGTCTTGTTCAAGATCTTTACTTGCCACCCTTGTGAACTCAGCAAAAACCTTTAGGAAAAACACAGCACACATAGAGCCATAATTCGATTTGTACCACATTAACAGATTACACAAATTAAAATACATTTACTCTTGTAGAAGTAATATGTTCATGTTAATATGATTGTATGTTTTATTTTACATAAATTACATATTTGTTACCATACCTGCTGCTTTCTGAAAAGGGCTGGCCAGCGCTCCAACATGCGTTTCACTGGTGGCTGTAACCACCATGTTTCTGTATCTGTAATGTCTAAGCAGTTGCCCTTTCTTTCATACACAAATTTGCAAAATTTACATGCCCACTGCATCTGATTTAGTTGTGTTCAAGCTGCAAAAAAGAAGAACCTTTTTTAAAAATGGATTCAAACATTGTAGATATAGTGCTCACACAAGGTAAAGTGTGTTTCATAAAATGTCAGCCCTGTGCTTACAAAAAAAAGGCTAACCCGTGTCTTCTATATTATTTATAAAACGTGCTCTGTTAACGTCGACTTGGTATGTGTTGTAAATAATTGTTTTATCCATGTTATACGGAGCGCTGTTGGAGTATTTTTCCGGTGAACACATTCACACAAGACTTGAAGTTATGTAAGACACTTCAGACAAAAGGTTAACCCCAACAAAGTTATGCCTTAACCAGCTTTGCATTTGCCGTTACAAATATGGAGCTTTGCCTGGGTCACGGTTTTTTTAAAAAAAAGTAACCTCTGCCGCTTTTGACTCACCATTGAGTTATGCTATGGCTTCAACAGAAATTTTGTGAGTGCTGCGCGCTCTCTCTGAGTGTTTTGTGCAAACTGCGCGCTCTCTATGAGTGTTTTGTGCGAACTGCGCGCTCTCTCTGAGTTTTTTTTTGCGAGCTTTGCGCTCTCTCTGTGTGTTTTGTGCAAACTGCGCGCTCTCGCTGAGGGTTTTGTGCGTGCTGCGCGCTTTCGCTGAGTGTTTTGTGCAATCTGCGCGCTCTCTGAGTGTTTTGTGCAAACTGCGCGCTCTCTCTGAGTGTTTTGTGCATGCTGCCCGCTCTCTCTGAGTGATTTGTGCGAGCTTGTACTTTCCACTTCGGACGTCAGTCGCATGCTGAGCAGAGTGAATGCATGGAAGGTAGCTGGCCCTGATGGTGTACCTGGCCGGGTGCTAAGAGCTTGTGATGTGGAACTTGCGGGTGTCTTCACTCACATCTTTAATGTTTCGCTTGCCCAGGTAGCTGTACCATCTATCTTTAAGTCAGCCATCGTTGTGCTTGTGCCTCACTCACCCCAATAATTTCCAAGTGCTTTAAAAGACTAGTTCTTTCTCACTTGAAATCCTGCCTGCCTGCTACGCTGGACCCACACCAGTTTGCTTATCGTAGCAACAGATCCACCGAGGACGCTATCTCAACAGCACTACACACTGCACTAACCCACCTCGCTTGGAGGCATAAGGAAGCATAAAGTAATCTAAATCTCCCTGGTAGGCGGCTGCGTTGACCTTGGACCTCAGAAAATACAGTGGACCCACACCATCAGATGACATGGGACCCCAAACTGCCACTGACTGTGGAAACTTTGCAGGGTACCTCGAGCAACGTGGATTCTGTGCCTCTCCTCTCTTCCTCCAGATTCTGGGACCTTGATTTCCATAGGAAATGGTCCTTGGTCTCCCAGGACCAAGATGGCATCGCGATCACACTGCGAGGCTCAGCGTCTTACCGGTTTTAGTGATGTTATACTTCTGTACTTAGCTATCTCCAGTTTTCTTGCGCAAATAACTCTTGCGAACTACAGTTACGACAGACAGACACTTTTGGAAATTAACATTCACCGCACAAACACCGGATTCAGCATCGGTTTGACTTTAACCAGCTTCAAAACAACACCCCTCCCCCATCTTGGACTGTCCGATTATCTTTCTTTGTTCCTGCTTCCCAAATACACTGCAGTCATGCATAGGATTAAGCCTTCAACCAGAACTGTAAAGATCTGGATGGATGGGGCTGACTCCTTCCTTCAGCAACAGTTCCAGCACACCGACTGGAGTGAGTATGCTGCCCGAGCCACCACAGTCTCACACATCCACTTGGACACCTACACTAACTCTGTCCTGAAACAAATCAACAAGCGCTCAGGGTACAAGAGTCCTCTGTACCGCCCACTGGGGTTGCTGGCAATATGAAGAGACTAATAGCTATAGCCAAGCACTGCTACAAACGCCGGATTGAGGAGCACTTTACCTCCTCTGACCCTCGGCGTATGTGGCAGGGAATACACGCCCTGACTGACTATAAACCAACTAGCTTTGTTCCATCTACCAACAGTGCTTCAGTCCCTGATGAGCTGAACAACTTCTACGCTCGTTTCGACCAGATGATATTGATATCTTCAATAAATCTTCCACCGACGACAACCCACTTGTACTTTCCACTTCGGATGTCAGTCGCATGCTGAGCAGAGTGAATGCACGGAAGGCAGCTGGCCCTGATGGTGTACCTGGCCGTGTGCTAAGAGCTTGTGCTGTGGAACTTGCGGGTGTCTTCGCTCACATCTTTAATGTTTCGCTTGCCCAGGCAGCTGTACCATCTATCTTTAAGTCAGCCATCATTGTGCCTGTGCCTAGGCATTCTACTGCTTCAGACTTTAATGACTTTCGACCTGTAGCACTCACCCCAATAATTTCCAAGTGCTTTAAAAGACTAGTTCTTTCTCACTTGAAATCCTGCCTGCCTGCTACGCTGGACCCACACCAGTTTGCTTATCGTAGCAACAGATCCACCGAGGACGCTATCTCAACAGCACTACACACGGCACTAACCCAACTGGACTGTCAAAACTCATAGGTGAGTATGCTGTTCATCGATTTTAGTTCTGCATTCAACACAGTGATTCCGTCTATGCTGATATCCAAACTCAACCATCTGGGTATCAGCACATCACTCTGCCACTGGATTTTAGACTTCCTGTCTAACAGACCCCAATCTGTTAGATTAGGCAACCTTCATTCATCAACCATCACCTTGAACACTGGCGTTCCACAAGGTTGTGTTCTTAGCCCGATTCTGTACTCTCTCTTCACCCATGACTGTGTACCTGCCTATGGTTCAAACACCATAGTCAAATTCGCAGATGACACCATGGTGATAGGCTTGATTACAGACAATAATGAAACGCCCTACCGGGATGAAGTACAGCATCTGTCCTTGTGGTGCCAAAACAATAACCTAGTACTAAACATGCTCAAAACAAAGGCGATCATCATGGACTTCAGACGGACTAGGAATCAAGCTCACGCCCCCATTTACATCAACGGAACTGCAGTGGATCAGGTGTCCAGTTTCAAGTTCCTTCGAGGACATCTACCATAAACGCTGCCTGGGCAGGGCACGAAAATCACTATAATATCACTACTGCACTTTATGTAAATAATGTAATATATTGCACTTCTGGTTAGATGCTAACTACATTTCATTGGCCCTGTACTTGTACTCTGCACAATGACAATAAAGTCGAATCTAATCTAATCTAATTTACTTTAATCAGGGAACATAACTTTGGACCACTCAGGAGCAGTCCAGTCCTTTTTCCTGACGCTGTCTCTTGTTCAAGAGTGGCTTGGCATAAGGAACATGACAGCTGAAACCCATGTCTTGCATACATTCAAATTTTATGACCAGCACCTGTATGTGCTTGTATAATTTTAAACTACTGATTCTTAACATTGAAGTTGCCCAGAAGCTCTATTGCAACTCTTCGCTTCCACATTAAATTACCTGACGCTGGATTATAACTTACTTCTGAACGTCATCGTTCCATTATCTTGGGCATGATTTTAATGTGTGAGCAATCTTTTTGTGCTGACTATATGCAGGTGTATTGTTTAACATTCGGATTCTGACTGGTGTTCGCTCAGAAGCTTTTACATTTTTCGCTTCCACCTTAAGTAATGCAGCAGTAACGTTAGGTAACTTGAAAATTTGAAAGTAAGGCGTTCGGACAAGAGTTTCAGAAGGGCAGGCTGGCTCACTGTGGTTACGTGTTTGTCGGTTTACTGGCATTATAAATATATCAAAGATAGTTGGAAACTTTGTGAAAGGACGTTTGTGTTGCCTTATCAAAGTAGCCAACACTTTAAAATGTTAATGTCTATGGATGTTGGGCATGTTAAAAGTATTAAAAACATTACAAAACACTTCAACGAATGATAAATATATACGCCATCCCAATCCCAATATATTTGCCTGTAATGGAATATATTGGAATCGAGACGTTCCGGGAGCCACCTGGTGGATTGATGCAGAATTGCGGGTAAAAGGCCCAAACTTTGAGGATTTTTAGCTCCCACCACGTGTGCCCAGGACCCGACCCCGGGCTCTGCAAAAAAAATCGTCTAGGGTGCGCCGCGCGCTAGGCCGATAAGGTCCACCAAGCGGCGTATCATATATGTGGATTGGGATGGTGTGGTACTACGAAGAGGTAAGCAACTGCTATTTTCTCGACTAAATGGCCTTTCGGACCTAAGACCCCACCACCACCTGTTAGGTCTAAATGGAATTGTGGACACATACTCCCATTTGTGGCCAGATGGTAGTATGTCAGTGTAGTTTTTATTTATTTTTTATTAAGTTAATGCAACATATGATTGGTCATTTGAAAATGGTACTCAGGCAGCTAGTACTTAACCTTTTCCATGTTACATATTTCAGATTATTCCAATTTTGGACATTTCAATTCCAACATTACTGATTATACACAGAGTCTTGTACAAAAAAGAAGGCATGGGTTTGAAAACGTTCAACGTACACATGTATCATTGTCACAAGCATTTTAAAATGTGCACTGTGTACACATTTGAATTTGATATGTATTTTTGAAATTGTGATGGAGAAAATAAGGACAAGTATTAAGAATTGAAATCTAACAGAGCATTTGGAATCAGAAAGTAGTTTATTTAACCTTAAGGTGGTCAACATACAATAGCAGAGAGTACTATGTGAATGTGGACAAAGGAGATGTTTTCACAGAGATATTTATATAGGTAGTTTATACGTCATAACCATAAGATAATCACTCGATGTTTCTGCAAGCTTAGTTTCCTTAGAGACATCTCAGTTTGATATACAAGATGTGGTTTGTTCTAATAAAGCATTGACCTCGAGCTGACCTGACATACACTTAGTTTTTGAGCTCTGTTGACGATTAGAAATGAATATACTGACAAACAAGCAGACAAGTTCTTTCAACAGAGACATATAAAAATTACCATTACAGAAATATCTGAGTTTGGATATCCCTATCTTACTAAGAAAAGTCGACAAGAAATGTTGTAGAGCAAATCAAAAGCTGTTCAGCAACATATAGCAAGTTTTGGTCCCTTGTGTACAACCAAAAATACAACCGCAAAGTTGCTTCAGAATATAGTGCACCTTGTCTGCCCACTGCAACGGGCTTATCCGCGCTATATTTTACCAGCCGTAACTACGAAACCTCATGTAATTCTACACACTTAGAGCAGGCCAAGCCATTTAAAATGAAAATAACCTGTTTCCAAATTGAATTATACAAGAACAAGTATAAAAACAACAATAAAGTAATTTTCACTATTAGAATTAACTCACATCCATTCCCCTCATTTTCCTTCAGAAAAGGGTACTTAAATATCAGAGCTTTACACACTTGCACATACTCATTTGTACACTCTAAAAAGTGTATTTGGGCAGTAGTTCCTATTATAGACTTATTTACATTAACCTCAATTAATTCTTTTGCCTTAGTTCCTACAACTTACTTTCATGAGTTCAATTAACTTAAAAGTCACACATTTTATCTCAAAATAACTTTTTACTTTGAGACTACGTGAAACAATTAAGTTTAAAGCAGCTTTACGTCTGACGTCATTACGTAAGCTTTGCGCGAGGCAGATCTCTGGTACCGACAACAGGTGCGCCCCGCTTTTTCTTCCGAACATCGACGGTCGACGTGACTCGGATAAAACAGTAAGTATGCTACCCACCATAACCAAACATTTAATAAACCTTAAAAAAAAAACAGACTGCACTGTAAAAAATCTAACTTCAAATTTAGTTGATTATACATTGAAATAGTGAGTTGGGAATAGAACTCAATTGTGTGATAGTTCATCTAACACGAAATGTATTGTTCTGATCAACCTGTAGGCACAACATAAAAAATGTGTTGAGAAGATTTGTTTGGAAAAGTTGCTGATTAAGATAAACCTGCGCATGCTCTGTTCTAGTCATGCGCATGCTCAGTGGGAGGTTCGGGAATACGCGCGAAGGACGGTTGATTCCTCTTTGTTGTGGCTCGAAGTTTGGAGAAATTCAAGATTGAGGTAAATAACTAGTGATAGTTCACAAAGCATTTTAAAGTTACGTTTCTAGTTTTAACACTATCTTAAAGCCGTGAATATGTGAGGGAAATTGCCGTGGCATTGTTATATTAGCTAACTTTGCCAACTCGACTGAGCCATGGAAAGTTTGAATATGAGCCGTTTGTTTCATTTAATCAAATGCCCAACGTAACAGACTCAAGCAGGCTGTAACAAGCCTGAGCGCTTTCTTTATGTTCTATTTTGAAAATGTTATGTATCTTGTTGGCTGGCTTTTTTCCATTCCACCTTAAATACCGGAATAGGTAACGCTATATTGAGCCTCCTCGGTGTTTGTTGAGCTGTTTAAGGTAGAACGGAAAATTCAGGATGCTGACTACAACAACGCTCCTTTAGTCTGATATCATTTATATGAAAGCAGCAGGGTGTTATTACAAGATTAAGCCGTCAAAGATACAAAAATATCCGTATTGTCTGAATCAGACCTACTATTTGTTTTTTGTTTTGCTTTTGAGAAGTTCGTAGGTGTCTAACAGCACTAGCACTATACCTAACATCGTCTGTTTCTCAAAACATTTAGCTAAATGTAATATATGTGTGTGTGTGTGTAAATAAATTACAAAAACATTAAATAACGTTACATAGAGTTTGTGGTTCTGTAATTGCATTTACAAACTATAATTGTGTACAATGACAATACTAACACTAATATTGTTTTCATTTTCAAGGAAAAAAGGGATACATTAGATGAAGTGCAAAATCTGCTCTTTCACAAGCCAAGACACAGACGTTGGGTTGAAGCACCACAGAGTACGCCATGGATTTCATGGTACACGCTGGCCCTGTTTTCACTCCAATTGTGTGTGTTCCTTGATATGTCGTTTTTCAAAATGTCACAGTAAATTATCTACATACATTTTCTTTACGGTGGAAGGAGGTTGTTGAGCAGGAACCTCTGGTTGGTCTGGTTCGAGAATGATGGCCAGCACTGTTCTTGGAGAGTCAGGTGAGTAGTGTTTGTTTGCTGTACTTGTGACTCTGGCCCATTTCAGCATATTTTTCTTTTTATAGTTTTTGTAGGATTGTTTCACACTGCAAAACCTAGTGTGAACCAATCTAGTTTACTTGTCTAAAATGATACTTAACTTTTTTTCCCCAGAACAGTTCCAAAACTGTTATAATGCGAAGTCATCAGCTGTTTGGATTATTTACTTATTTTTTTAGTTATTTACTTATTAACCAAGAAGCGTACAGCATTGTCCAACCACAGTAATGTTATTTAAAGGCAACAAGTTTTATCGCGCACAACATTTGTCACGAAAGCGTCCCAAAAGAGCAATTTTCCTGTGGGCTATTTTTTTGGCCTTGGGATGACGGGATGGTTTTTGTCTGGATCCCTGCATAACTGTTATCAACTGAATCAGTGTTTGTCTAGAAATGTTCAGGCTCTGTACGTAATGACTGATAATCTGTATTCTCTATTGTTTACTCCTCTCTCTCTCTAGATATGCAGTGAGTTTCGTAGAATAACTGCCATCAACCTGAAGAGTCAGTTTCATGATGCACTGGACACATGTGCCAAAACTCCTTAAACTGTACAGGAGTAGAAGGGCAGCCTTTGGAGGAGATGGGATGCATCTGTAGTATGTTTAATGCACAAGTTTTTGTGAAAAACTAAGTTTGTGAGGTTTTCACAATAAAATTTTAAAATATTCCATTTGTGCAATGTAGATTTATTATTTTAACCAAGTTGAATTTCTGAGTAGCGTAAAGGTATTTGACTCCTATTTGCAAAACTAAAATAACATGCTAAAAAACACTTTTAAAATTATTTAAATGTAAGCTGTATTTTAAGTACACTGTAAAAAGAAAACAGTTGATCCAACTTAATTGAATTGCTTCAATTGGTAACAAGTAATTCAATTAAGTTTATCCAACTTAATTGTTTAAGTTTAACCTTAAAAAAATAAATTGAAAAAACTTAATTGAATTACTTGTTACCAATTGAAGCAATTTTCTTTTTACACTGTATAGTGTGAGTGATAATGTAATGCTCAGTGTCACTTCGTCAGCAGTCATGGGGGTCCAGGTGTATGGAATGGCGTTGGTCTCTTATAGAACAGCGTTGGGCTCTAAACGTGTGAACACATGCTTGTTAACACGTTATTAAAAATTTGCGTGTTGACACGTAAAATTTTGTCGTGATAACGTGACCAAAATTGACACGTTTACACGCTTCTTAAGGTTTTCGCCAATGGGAGGCCTCAAATCCGGGCGTACTTACATATTCATGATAGGATTTACATCACACCCTGTAGCTGACACGAAACATAAATCCTTTGTGAACGTAGTCCCTACGTTTCATCTGAATTATTCATAACATAGTGAGCTAAGCACTGACCTGTGGCTACGTTGAGCCCTACATGAGCAGTGTGAAGACAGCAATACTAGTAAGCTGTTTATGTTTCACAATAAAAAAAAACTGTTGTTTAGTACCTTAAAATTTGTAAACATGCATATTATTATATAACTTCATTCATAACATGCTCTAAAGCTTTTCATAATTTTATAAGAAACAAACATCACTATTCACTCACACTGTGTGTGACACATACTGAGGCGTAATTCATTCACATTGATAAATTATGTGCATTCTTTTAATAGCATACTGGTAAACAATACAGTGTCAATACAAACCCATAGTGAAATTAACTTTCCAGATCCTCCTCTTTCTGTAAACATGTATACTATGTGTAAAGATACATTAATTTACTCATGTGTTATTTAATTATGTGTATGTACTTATATATGTTAAGAGAGGATAAATCTCCTTCAAAATTAAATTGAACAAAAAAATCTGAATTAAAGGGCTTTTTTCAGCAGTAAATTCAGTGGTGGTTGAAGTGAGGGGTATATATATATATATGTGTGTGTGCGCTTTTAAACGTATTTATGTTTATATAAATATTATGTTTGTATAATGTTTATACAAAATCTCATAAACATTGTTCAGAACATTAAACACTGGAATTGTTTCCGTTATTTGGTAAGTTAAGGCTTTATGTTGTTTCAGCAATAACGCCATACACCAGTAGGTGGCAGTAAAGCATCATGATTCACGAAATACACAAACTTAACGTGTTAACACGAAATTATACGCTGCGTGTTAACACGGAGAATCCAACACGTTTAGAGCATAATTTAAAACAGATGAAAGAAAAAAAAACAGGAATTCAAGTTTATAAAATGTATTGGACTAAAAACAATAAGCTCGTAGCCTACTTAGTGTATACTCAAATACCTACATGCAACATTGAGCCATGCTTTGGTACTGCGTTCTTATAATGTTTTTTGTGAATTGACTACACTCGGCTCAGAGTCACAGTCAGAAAACAGCGTTGGCCCACAGCAGGCTCAGTGTCACTTTTCTGAGTGTTCTTCGTCAGTAGTCATGGGGGTCCAGGTGTATGGAATGTCGTTGGTCTCTAAACGTGTTGGATTTGACCATGTTTTTTTTTTTATGAGATTTTGTATAAACATTATACATATATAAATACGTTTTAAAGCACACGCACACACACACACACATATATATATATATATATATATATATATATAAACCCCTCACTTCAACCACCACTGAACTGCTGAAAAAACCCTTTTTTAATTTAGAATTTTTTGTTCAATTTCATTTTGAAGGAGATTTATCCTCTCTTAATTTATATATAGAAGTAGATACACATAATTAAATAAAACATAAGTAATTTAATGTATCTTTTAACATATACATGTTTACAGAAAGAGGAGGATCTGGAAAGTTAATTTCACCATGGGTTTGTATTGACACTGTATTGTTTAGCAGTATGCTATTAAAAGAATGCACATAATTTATCAATGTCAAATCTCAGTATGTGTCACACACAGTGTGAGAGAATAGTGATGTTTGTTTGATATAAAATTATGAAAAGCTTTAGAGCATGTTATGAATGAAGTTATATAATAATATGCATGTTTACAAATTTTAAGGTACTAAACACCAGAGGTTTTTTATTGTGAAAAATTAACTTCCAGTTGCTATGGGGATCAGCTTACTAATATTGCTGTCTTCACACTGCTCACGTAGGGCTCAACGTAGCCATAGGTCAGTGCTTCGCTCACTATGTTATGAATAATTCAGATGAAACGTAGGGACTATGTTCACAAAGGATTTATGTTTCGTGTCAGCTACAGTGTGTGATGTAAATCCTATCATGAATATGTAAGGATTAGTTAAATGCTGTTTTAACTACAGTAACTGAAAAATATCACTGGTGAACAAGACAAAATACATATTCAATTATAACTGATATCACAACAAAAATATAGAATTAGAAACCGTACATAAAAACCCAACCAAAGTGTAGTGTAGCGAAACTGGTGGACTCTCTCTTTGTCTGTGTGTGGATGGATATAATCTTGGTGTGGGGACTAAAACTTGTTTACAGACTCACATTTTTAGTTATACAAATACACGCATTTTTGTGTGTGTACGATTGTTTACATGTGTAAGGAAGAGACGTTATAAAAAAATAACTAAATACTCTATAAAGGACTTAAATCCAGGATAATAAGTCTGAATTAATGAAGACATGGCCCCTGTGCATAACTCGTGCGGGAGCTGGCAACGCCAGCCATGGAGCTTTCCCATTGAAGCCAGTTTGCTACGGTCTCTTTTAAATATCATTTGATTAGAATACAACATTTTACATGTGCTTAATGAATATATTTTTTGTTAAATATTGGTTTTAATCATAACATAAATGTGTCGCTTTGTCAGTTACCAAAGTTACATCAGCCAGTAATGTTAAGCTACAACCCGGTCTCACACCTACTCTACACCCGTTTGGAAGCTGTTTTGATCGCTCGGGTTTTCCTGTTTAATCGTTTCCATTGTTATTTTTATATTTATATCTGTTTTTATAACCTACTAACCATCCATAGATCTATCTTTTAGATTGTCTCCGCAGGAATATTCA
The DNA here is from genome assembly GCF_029633855.1 of Hoplias malabaricus. Lineage (NCBI taxonomy): Eukaryota > Metazoa > Chordata > Actinopteri > Characiformes > Erythrinidae > Hoplias > Hoplias malabaricus. The sequence continues at coordinate 2,377,979 of NW_027101191.1, forward strand.
TTACAGAGGCACTAAAACTGCCACCGGACCCTGGAGTAACGTTCTTGGTGTAAGTTACTAAAATTCACTAAAAGCGGTAAGTACCTGCAATTCCATGGCTACTACTGGCTGTTTTGCCTGTTCAGAGTGTGGCATGTTTAGTTTAACGCCCTTTTCCACCTCTAGCGATAAATATAGTGGTTGTATTTGTAGTAAGTGTCAGCTAGTTAGCTCTCTGGTGGATAAAGTGGACCAGCTAGAAGTGCGCATCCGGAGCTTATTATTGTTGAGGGATAAACAGCGAGATTCAGTGTTAGCAACTCCGGGTGCTTTAGGGAGAGTTAGCACCCCCACGACTCCGGCGTTAGAGCCCTCACAGCGGGGTGAATGGGTGACGTCTCGGCGTCATAGCCGGAAAGCTAAGGCTGATGCTAACGCTGAGGCCAAAGCTAGCCCACCGGGACACCACGCTCCTCCGATTCGCGTGTCAAACAGGTTTGCCCCGCTCAGCGAAGCACCCGCTGAGGAGCCTGTTAAGAGTGCTCTGGTTATAGGAGACTCTATTGTTCGGCACGTGAAACTAGCTACTCCTTTAGGGGCGCCGGCAGTAACAGTTAGCTGTTTATCGGGAGCCAGAGCGCCGGATATTAGTGGCAACCTTAGACTGTTAGCTAATAGGAGATATTCGAGGGTAGTCATTCATGTAGGGGCCAATGATATTCGTCTGCGGCAGTCTGAGGTAACTAAGGGTAATATTACAGAGGTGATTAAACTGGCCCAGACGATGTCCGATGCCGTAATCTGCTCTGGTCCCATACCAATGCGGCGTGGCGACGAAGCTTACAGCAGACTTTCGGCGTTAAACTGCTGGATGTCCAAGTGGTGTTCCGAAAATCAAGTGGGCTTTATAGACAATTGGTTACGTTTTGAGGGCAAGCCTGGTCTTATAGGTAGGGATGGTATCCACCCCACGCGGGAGGGTGCTGCCTTACTTTCTTGCAGTATAGCACATAGTCTTTTAGTTAGTCGGCAGAGTAGTGTAGATAGCTGCTGACAATCCAGAGCCGGGACCAGGCCGCAGACAGACAGGCTAAACCGACCGTCTGCGAACTGTCTTGAGGCGTCACCCAGGTTCAACTGTATTGAGACTGTGTCTTTCCCCCGAACTAAATGTAAAAGTAGAAAAACAAAATCAGCCTGTTTCAGCAACCTAATCAATATTAAATCATACACAACACCTAGCAGCAACACCTCAGAACTAAAATTTGGGTTACTCAACATAAGATCGCTAAACTCAAAAGCACTCATCGTAAATGATATTATAAGTGATCATAAATTCAATGTTTTCTGTCTCACGGAAACGTGGGTTAAACCAAATGAATATTTAGCACTAAATGAAGCCACCCCCCTAGGCTATAATTATGCACATAGCCCAAGAATATCAGGCAAAGGAGGTGGAGTATGTGTAATTTACCAAAATACCCTAGAAATTAGTCTTAAACAATGTGACACCTTTTCTTCTTTTGAGGTTCTCTCCACTATTATTACAAATCCGGTCACAAAAAAGGACGCATTTTTATTATGCAACATTTACAGACCACCAGGGCCTTACTTAGAATTTCTGAAAGAATTCAGCGATTTTGCTACAAACCTAGCGGTGTGCAATCATAAAGTTATAATTGTAGGAGATTTCAATATCCATTTCGAGAAGGAAAGTGACCCACTAAAAAAGGCATTTACCTCAATCTTAGACTCTATTGGTATTACTCAAAATGTAACAGGGCCTACACACTACTGCAGCCACACTTTAGACTTAGTTCTGACACTAGGTCTTAACATTGACAAAATTAATATCTTACCGCAATCCTCAGCAATCTCCGATCATTACTTAATTTCATATGAGCTACGTTTTATCCATAATCTATGTAAGAACCCTCGCTATTCTACAAGGCGTGTAATAAAACCATCTACCGCCCTACAATTTATAGAAAACCTACCAGAACTATCGACCCCAGTTCCAACTCCATCAGACCCAATGGACCTAGATGTACTAACTGACTACCTAGAAAATACCTGTCGATCTACTTTAGAAAAGGTAGCACCACTTAAACATAAAAGTATAAGACAGAAAAAGCTCGCACCATGGTATAACGATAAGACCCGTACTTTAAAACAAACATTACGAAAACTAGAGCGGAAATGGCGATCAACCAAGCTTGAAGTGTTTCATTCTGCCTGGAAGGACAGCCTTATAGAGTATAGAAATGCCCTCACTAAAGCTCGCTCAGCATATCTGGCCTCGCTGATCTCCAATAATAAAAATAATCCGAGAGCACTGTTTAGTGTGTTTTCTAGAATTACAAAAAATCAAGCAGGTTCTGAACAACTAATTCCAGCAACTCTCACCAGTAAAGATTTTATGGACTTTTTTAATAATAAAATTGAGAATATTAGACAACAAACTCTAGCCACAGGATCAAATCCATCCTGGCTGCCACCTGATGTGAATGAAATAAAACATAATATAACTGTAAAAGAAAGACTTGAAACCTTTTACCCACTCCCACAATTAGAACTAGAGAAGATTATCACCTCCGCAAACTGTACAACTTGCACACTTGACGCAATTCCCACAAAGTTGCTCAAAGAAGTACTACCAGCTATTATTGATCCTCTTTTAACTATAGTAAACTCATCGCTTAGTCTGGGCCATGTACCCAAAGCTTTTAAACTAGCAGTTATTAAACCTATGATCAAGAAACCAAATCTTGATGCTAGTACACTGTCTAATTACAGGCCTATTTCTAATTTGCCATTTCTGTCTAAGATCTTAGAAAGAGCTGTGGCCCAACAACTTAGTTCATATCTACATAAGAATCATATATATGAAAAATTCCAATCTGGATTCAGGCAACATCATAGTACAGAGACAGCTCTAGTCAAGATAACAAATGATCTTCTTCTTGCCTCTGATCAAGGCCACGTATCCCTGTTGGTGCTTCTTGACCTAAGCGCAGCCTTCGATACAATAGACCACAATATTCTCATAGAAAGGTTAGAAAACATGGTTGGAATCACAGGGACAGCCCTATTATGGTTCAAATCTTACTTAACAGAACGTTATCAATTCGTAAAAGTAAACAATCTAAATTCAAATTATTCTAAAGTAAGATTTGGAATTCCACAAGGCTCTATTTTAGGACCATTATTATTTACATTATACATGTTACCGCTAGGCACAGTTATAAGAAACCATGACATTAACTTTCACTGTTACGCAGACGACACACAATTGTATATTTCAGCCAAGCCCGATGACAAACACAGATTAAAGAAAATAGAGGACTGTGTAAAAGACGTGAAAGGCTGGATGTTGCGTAACTTCCTCCTTCTAAACAGCAACAAAACAGAGGTCCTGCTTTTGGGTCCAAAAGTGACAAGAAATAAATTATCAGATTTAATTTTAGATCTAGCTAACTTTCCAGTTAAACCTGGTTCAGCAGCAAAAAATCTTGGTGTCATAATTGACCCGGATTTATCATTTGATCAACACATAGGTAGTATCACTAGGACAGCTTTTTTACATCTTCGCAATATTGCTAAGATTAGAAATGCCTTATCCCTCCAGGACGCAGAAACATTAGTACATGCCTTTATTACTTCAAGGCTTGACTACTGTAACGCACTACTGTCAGGATGCACCAGCAGCAATTTAAGAAAACTTCAACTAGTTCAAAATGCTGCAGCTAGGGTCCTCACTAAAACTAGAAAATTTGAACATATCAGCCCAGTTTTATCATCACTTCATTGGCTGCCTGTTAAATTCCGCATTGACTACAAAATTTTGTTATTAACATATAAAGCTCTACATGGGCTTGCTCCTGAATATCTTCAAGATACAATTTCCTATTATGAGCCTCCACGTTCACTCAGATCACAGAATACTGGATTTTTAAATGTTCCCAGAATTCAGAAGGCCTCAGCTGGGGGAAGAGCCTTTTCTTATAAAGCCCCCCAACTCTGGAATGATCTTCCAAAAAATGTTCGGGACTCAGACACAGTCGCAATCTTCAAATGTAGGCTAAAAACTCATTTGTTTAGTTTATCATTTGATAGCTAATGCTCCCCCATAGATAAAGGCGGCAGATCCGGGGGGTCCATGGACACAGGGAATTATAGTATACTGAGACGCTGGTGCTGTCGTCCCGCCGCTTCTCGCGATCACTCAGGTTTGTTGACGGTGGAGCGGAGGGATGCCAGTGTTTCAGGATGCTCCCGTGTCTGTGTGTCCTTCTGGTTCTCTCCTTTTAGTTAATGCTGTCATAGTCAGATCTGCCGGAGTCATTAGCCACACTCTGGAAATTTTCATATTTTCTACTTTACAAACACAAAACAGTTCAAAACTAATTCCATCCCTTTACATCTTTCCGAGTAAACGACTGCCCACCTGTCTGTCTGGACACTGATGGATGACTGTCGAGATCCTCCTCCACGCTTCAGACCAGCTGCCCACGCTCCAGCAACCACCAAGTGCCTTGAAGCTGTCCCTACACTGAAGTTCTCATGGACTACTAACTATCATCACCAGTAGATTGACCAGAGGAGGATGGGTCACCCCTTGTGAGCCTTGGTTCCTCCCAAGGTTTCTTCCTCAGCTGGGGGAGTTTTTCCTTGCCACTGTCGCCCCTGGCTTGCTCACTTGAGGGTTTTACATTTGTCTTTACATTTCATGTCAAATCTTGTCTTACTGGAATTCTGTGAAGCTGCTTTGTGACAACATCAGTTGTGAAAAGCGCTATATAAATAAATTTGATTTGATTTGATATAGTAGTCTGCAATTCGTGACATATCGCATATTTTCAGCATGAATTGCAGTCTCCTATATATGTGACTATACCACGAGTAGGTGTGAGACCGGGTTGTAAGCTATCACTACCTCAGGATGTAAAGGTCTTCCATGTGTCTTAGCAAATTGCAAATAATTTAAATAAATGTTTTACAGTTACTGAAAGACATCTACGAAGAAATGTACTGCTTAAATTTTAATTGTTATTTTATTTTATTTTATTTTTTTTACAGAATATTTGTATGTTAGCATCTGCTAATGTTAGCTAGCATCCAGTTAAAAGTTCTCCTGTTCCACCTTAAACAGAGTGACAGTTATTTTCTGATGAAACAAGAACAAAAAGTAACTGCTTCAGCATTTAAAAAAGAACAGAAAACTCCAGTATTGTGCTTGTAAATAGGGATTAACATTTAGTGCTAGTTTTGCTATGCTGTGTGTGTTTTGAAAATAACATTGTGTTTGGTATTTAATATGCAGACTTTTAACTTTGGGAATTGTGTCAGTATAACAATTAATTTATGTTTTGTATTCTTTATTCCAGATTGCAAACATATGTTCCTGCACTTTTTTAGACTTCTGTTTTTTTTTTAAACTTCCTGCTATATATATTGTGTTGAAAAAAAAGCGTATTTGACAATACAAGAAATTGTATAAAACTTTATCTAGACAGTATAATAATTACATTAAGCAAGACCATACATATTTTTGCACAAATCACTAATATAAGCCTTTTAAAATTCTAGTCAACTGAATGGAGAAAAAACACATAGGGAAGAAATATGAGCATCTGCAATATCTTCAGACCATTCAACTATTTATTATAATGTTTGTAACAGCTATTTAATACTAAAATTTAATTCAAATCAAATCAAATTGTATTTATATAGCGCTTTTCACAACAAAAAGTCGTCACAAAGCAGCTTTACAGAGATCCGGGTCCAAGCCTCCTATGAGCAAGCCAGGGGCAACAGTGGCAAGGGAAAACTCCCTCAGCACATGAGGAAGAAACCTTGGAAAGAACCAAGACTCATACGGGGAACCCATCCTCCTCGGGTCCACACCGGAGACACAACAGAGAACAGAACAGAAGTAAAAGTGAAATGATGACAGATGAAGGGGTTATAGTAATGTAAATGTAGTATATTAGTGATGTATGAGTCTGAGGAAGGAGAAGGTGATCAGGGATTCTGTGTGAATTAAAAGTAGGTGCAGAGTTAATCTGAGGTAAAACAGCATGGCCAAGCATGATAGTGTAGATGAGACAAGGCCAGGATCTTGTACAGGATACACAGGGGCTGGATCAGGGCAACACCTGGAGAGCAGCAGGACATCTCAAAGCATGAGAGAGAGACAGGAGAAAGAAAACCAGACAAAGGGAACAAAAAAATACAGAGATTAGTAGGGTCATGGTAAAGAACAGGCAAATTTGTCCTGCGAAAAAAGCTTCCACGGGTCAGGCAAGAGAACCCAGTGACAGACAGCGTGTTGGCGGTTACTAGAAAGCTAACTAAAAAAGCTGTAGCTATGGTAGTATGACAGGGTTAATACAGAACAGTGATAATTAACCTGATGCTGTGTATGGGGAAAAAAGTTTGTTCCATTTAGGGGTGGGGTGGGCGTGGCTAGGTCCCAGAGGAGGTTTCAGAGCACCTGTAAGTCCAAAATCGATGACGAAAGGAGATTCACGGTGAACGTAGTCTTCTAAGACCCACCCACCCTTGAAACTTCTGTCAAAACTCAAGCAAACCACGAAGCAGACTCTGGAGAGATTCCAGAAGCAAAAGACCTTATCAGCAAAATCCAAAAAACAATAATGAAAGCAAAGACTGGCAAAATTCAAATGAAATAATGTCAAATAACTGCAAAGAGTATCTTATAAAAATAAACTTAGCACAAAAAGTAAGGAAATTTGTGTTTGGTAGATTATTTTTTTTGTTGTAACAATGCTTCTTGGCAGTTTATCTCATACCGTTGGAAAGCCTGTTAATTTCCCCTTTAAACGGTGCCACATTTGTAAGGAACATGCATTTGTGGGATGAGCAGTAGAGCTGAGAATGTGGGTTGCGCCTCTTTAAAAGGTAAATGTGGCATCATTTAACAGTCTTTCCAACTGTATAAGTTTTTATAGCAAAGTTGTATAATTAGTGTTCATTGTAAGTTGAACCAGAAAACTATCTTGCACTGAAAAATTTTAAATATGTTTACTGTATCATCTTTCAATAAGAATATAATTAATTAATATAATGTGTGTGTGTATTTATTCATTTTTTTTTCCACATAAGATATCAATCCAGAGGTGTCTTACACGAGGAGAAAAAAAATGTTGAACTGATGGAGGATGAATGCTGATGCAGCACCACAGACACTTGTGATAATGGGCATTGCAGCAGTGGTAATGGGCAGTCTTTGAATTTACCACAGCCTTCATGAAGCATTTTAGACAGCTGAAATTCGGTGTGGCTTTTTTGAATTTGTTCTGAAAAACGTGAGTTGGTGTTGTGGGCTGTGTGACAAGAAGTTTGTGCAGTCAACTAATACGTTGTGATTAGCAGCTATTGGATTCTGGATTTTTCAAGCCCCAAAGAGCAGAGGAGCGCGCGCCATGTCAGGTTGGTAACAGTCATTTTGTTTGAAGTTTGTGTTTTTTTTCTTTAGCCATCTCAAGTGAACAAAGTCATCAAAACTTTTTATTGCATTAGGCTTACTTTTCTAATGTTTGCTGCAGCTAGCCAACGTGTCATTATGATGAATAGCAAGTGTTCTAGTTAGCCTTTAACCCACATTATGTAATGTCTGAGCTAATAGCCAGGTCGTTAAATTTTGAAATTTGAATAATTACTTACAGTCTACTTGAGGTTGAGAAGTAAAATGTTTCTATCATTGTTTCTCAATATGACAACTTTAGAATGTGATCATATACATTGATATATGAATCACGCTATATTATAGGGTAAGTGTACTTTTTAAGGCCATGTTTAAGGTATGTTTAATAGATATTCTTCTGATTTCTATTTGATATCTGTGGGGAAAAGGCAAGGTCATTTGAAAATGTATGCATTTGTTTATGTACATGTTTAGAATATTAAATGGTGATATTTTATGAAATATGTCAGAAGTGTGGTATGGACCTTATTGACAAAATAAAAATGTTGTTGATTAAGGAGGCCTTGACTTACATAGGGGTGTGATTATTTTCGTAACTGGGATTTTCTCTCAATAGAGTTAATGGTGTTGAATATAGATTCTTATAAACTAGGTGCACTGGGATAGACACTTGACTCCCACAATACACACTCCAGCCACTGGGGGGGGGTCTTACTTTTCTTGAGATCTTGAAGTGGAGCCTTTAAAGGGGAGGACCTCTGGTTTTGGAGGCCAGATACCGGAGCGTCGTTTTGGATATATATAAGATGGTGGAAGTTTTGGCGCTGATTTTTCTCTAGCACTCTGGAAACTGTTGCACCTCCAGATTACTACCTACCCTTTTGAATAATCTCTACATGCTTGGGCTGGTCGACCATGGAGTCAGCGCTTGGGTTCTTCGAGGATCTTTAGGTAAGAAGAGTGAACCCTCCCAAGTTCTCATTTCATCACAATAGATTTCAACACCTTATTTTCGTGATCTAATTGTTGGCTGTGTGATTGTAACTTGATAGTTTTGTGCTCTGTTGAGGTTAGCTGTTTGCTAAGGTGGGTATTGGATTGCAGAGTTGCTTGATTGTATACAGTCTAGACCTTTGGTAATTGGGTATGTTTGGTTGAGTTCTCAGGAAATCTGATTTGGTGGTGTTGATTTGACTCAAAAATACCTGTTGGAAATTGTGGCCTACTTGGGGCTTCTTGAGTTGTATGTGTTCTTTCAGAAGTCCTATGAGAGGACTTGAGGTAAGGTGGCCAAAATTGTCAAGTACTTTTAGTTTTGTAGTCATACTTTGGTGGTACTTAGGGATTTTAGGCCAATAGGGGAATATAGGTTACCTCTTGGTGTTTGAATTTTAGTAGCCTTAGAGTTAGGGGTCTCTGGTCTGTCCTCATTTCGGCTGGGGGGCTTTTGGTATTTTTTTAATTTTTTCCCAAAAATGTCTCAGTTTGATCCGGAAAGTTTTATCCAAGCCCATCTGCAGACAACGGACTGGATAAAATTAAAGAAGCCTCAGTTGCTCCAGCTTGCTGAATATTATGAGATTGAGGTAGATTCAGAGTTGAATAAAATTAAGATAGTAGATCCTTGCTCAGTCCCTAGGTTTGAGTGACTCCATCATTGAGGCAAGATTGGCTAGGGAACAAGCAGAGAAGGGTAGGCGAGAGAAGGAGAAGGATAGTTTGCGGGAGCTGGAGTTAGCTAAGATTGAGTTGGAGAAGGTTAAACTCTCGCAGATGGAGAGTCAACAACAGCGCAGACATGAGACTCGGTTTGATGTATCCAAATGTCTACATCTAATGCCAAAATTTCAGGAAGACGAGGTAGATGTGTTTTTTGATGCCTTTGAGAATATAGCCACGGAATTAGCTTGGCTGGAGAATTGTTGGACCATTTTGGTTCAGAGTGTCATGTAGGGGAAAGCTTGGGAGGCAGAAACTTACAGGCACAAATTCCGTTTTCTTAGACGTAAGTTAGCGGAAACCTATTTGGATGTAGCTAGGCAGCAGGAGGCAGTGTTTGAATGAAAGCATGTGAAGTTTATACTTTTGCAGATTTAAAACAGCTTGTTCTTATGGAACAGTTCAAAAATAGTCTACCTGTTCTTTAGGAAGTGTACATTCAGGAGCATGGGGCGACTGAAGTTAAAAAGGCTGCTATGATGGCAGATACTTACGAATTTACCCATAAGGAGTCGAGAGTGAAAGAGAGATCAGTGGTTGGTGGTTGGAGAAAGGCTAATATAGAGGTTAAATCAGCAGAGACTACTAAAAGTCATAGGGAAGGGCCATCTGGCTCTAAACCTCATAGTCAACTTCAAAAACCTGTAAATTCTACTCCCTCGGGAGAAATAATCTGCCATTATTGTAGAAAACCTGGCCATAGAAAAATCAGGTTGTCCAGTTCTGCAGAAGCGCAGTCGTGGGTCTTATACTGATTCTTCAAAATCTGTGGCATTGGTAGTTGGTTCAGAGAGGACTATTAGTTGTGTGGATCCTGAGTCTGAAATAACCCCCTCTCTGTATGATGGGTTTGTCTCCTGGGGTACAGTGTCCATTGGTTCTGGGGAGCCAGAAACCAAAATTAAAATTTTGAGGGACACTGGTGCAGTTCAGTCCTTGTTGTTACAAAGGGTTCGTGATTAGCCAGTTTCAATGACTCTTCAGTGTTGATTCAGGGTGTGGGAAGTTTGTTTGGGGCCATGCCATTGCATAAAGTGTACCTACCCTCTAACTTGGTAAATGGCTATGTTAATGTAGCAGTAGTGCCATCATTACCAGTCCCTGGAGTTTCTATGCTATTGGGGAATGATCTTGCTGGGGTTCAAGTGTCGGTAACCCCATTAATTAGTCACATGCCATGTGAGGTACCAGAAACAGGAGGCTTTGGCCAGGGAGTATCCTGAGGTGTTTTCAGCCTGTGTCGTTACCCGTGCCCAGTCTTGCCCCAAGGGGGTGGTTCCACAGAGAGGGCTGGAGGAGGCAGCATTTGAGCTTGGAGATACCTTCTTTGGAAAACTAGGTTAATCGGATGCAGCTCAGTTTAATAGGGAAACCTTAATCAAGGAGCTCAAGGAAGGACCCTGAGTTGGCCTCATTGTGTAAGGGGGCTGGTACACGGGAGGAGACAGAGGAGTCAGCAGAGGTCTTCTATATACATCAGGGAGTGCTTATGCGGAAGTGGAGGCCTCCTTATCATCCTGCTGTTGAAGATTGGAGTGTTGTGGAGCAGATTGTGTTGCTGAAGAGTTTTAGGTTGAAAGTGTTGCGCTTGGCACATGAAGCACCCATGGCAGGGCATGTGGGTATTCGTAAAGCCCAAGAGAGAGTCTTGCGTTATTTTTATTGGCCGAAGATGCATCGAGATGTAATCTCCTACTGTCGGACATGTCATGCTTGTCAGCTAGCCGGAAAGCCAAATCAGAAAGTGCCTTGTGCACCATTGTGTACTCTTCCTGTGGTGGAAGAGCCATTTTTGCGAGTGACGATAGATTGTGTTGGATCTTTGCACAAAACAAAAAAGGGTTATGAGTATCTGTTCACTATATTGGATGTGTGTACTAGATTTCCGAAGGCTGTACCCTTGAGAAACATTAAGGCAAGAACTATAATTGAGTGTTTGTTTCAGTTCTTTTCTCGGTTTGGGCTGCCTCGTGAGATTCAATCAGATCGTGGTTCAAACTTTACATCTGGTGTTTTCCAGGAAGTAATGTGTGAGCTAGATATTAAGCAAATTTGTATTCATTAAAGGAGCAGGAACACTCTTGTCTGTGATGTTTCTCTGTTCTCTGAGACCTCCTGTAACAAAATGCACATATGGCATTTGTTCAAAACTGTGATCTTCAAAATAAAATTTGGGCATTTAAATAATCTAACAGCGATTATGGAAAAGCGAAGAACCACTATGTTAGTACACGATAGGTTTCTGAACAGGGGCTCAAGCACTCATGAATAATAATTTACAAATAAACAAATAAGCGCTCATTTATTCTGTTTCATCCTGAGTAAACAGACATCGGTGTGCATTTACCTCAGATCAGTATCTGGTAATGAGGGACAAACAGGTTTGTACTCACAGTAAAATCTTTAATGCTTTGTTTTAGACAGAACATTACCTCAATATCTGCATTGATTGCATTGATACAAGGAGGTGTACGCATGTGCAGTCCAAAATGCCTTGGGCACTGAGTTGTCACTCAAAAACTCATTAGCCAATGGGAAGGCACCCCTGAGAAAACCCGTCCACACGAGAGCTTTTTGCCAAAACTGCTTGCAAAACTCAAGGATCCAGTGTACAAAACTCAGAGAGCTCGTGCACAGAACTCGTGCTGCTGGTGCACAAAACTCAGAGAGCACACGCAGAACTCAGAACTCACGCACTAAAGCCATGGAGCGATTCATTTTTGGCACAAATCTGATTCCATAATCCTTGGAATCCTGAAGGCTCCAAAAAGCTGCGCGAGCCTATTCTATACTTCACTCAGCACATGGAGCATTTACAAAAGAGGCGCGAGCCTAATCTTTATTTTTTTTTTAGCGCATCTGTAACATTCCAAAATGTTGCGCGAGCAAATTCTTAATTCTCGTAGCAACCGGAGCGTTAAAAAGGGTGGCGTGAGCCTGCTGTTTATTTTTAGCGCATCCTGAAGATTCCAAAAAGCTGCAAAAGCCTGTTCTTAATTCTTGTAGAAACCGGAGCGTTCCAAATGATGACGTGAGCATGCTGTTTATTTTTAGCATGTGCTGAAGGTTCCAAAAAGCTGCACGAGACTATTCTCAATTCTCGTAGCAACCAGAGCGATCCAAGTAGTGACGCAAGCTTGTTGTTTATTTTTAGCGAATCCTGTATGGAACCTGATGGGTGCCAAAAAGAATCGCACAAAAAAAAATTAATATCAAACGTAAAACTTAAAGGTTACCCTCTACTCATGTGTTTACCTAGCTTGACTGGAAATAGGAATCCCATCTTGATATATACAGTTATACATTTTATGGACTAGAAGAGGTCTCCATATCTCAGCTTTGGGATATGGTAGAGCGAAAATAACCACACCACTGTCTTTGTCAGGACTTCCCTGACACACGGTGTGGGTTTGGAGAAGATCTGAGGAGGTCACAGTTTTCACCCAAAAAAAAATAAAATAAAGGGTACCCCATTGTGTTTATTTATTTTTTTATTTTTTATTTTATTTTTTTTTTTTGTACTAAATTTTTGACCGTCTCAGACTTCCTCTAAACTCACGTTGTTGATTTAGGAGACCCTGACTTACACAGGGGTGTGATTATTTTCATCCCAAAGCTGAGATATGAGGGCTAACGTAACTGGGATTTTCTCTCAATAGAGTTAATAGTGTTGAATATATTGGAATTAAACATATGGGCTTGTTATACGTCCAATAAACTTTACAGGTTTTGCGACACAACAGAGGTGTTTCTGCACTTTCTGGCCTATTTCAAGCTAAAGTCTTCCATTTCCTTTGTTGCTTTAGGATGTCTTCATGCTGTTTATAGAAAAATCCATAGTCAGGATTTAAAAAAACAATTCAAACAAGAAGTTCAGCGCATGCTCTTTGAGTTTTGTGCGTCAGCTGCACGAGTTCTGTGCGTGCTCTTTGAGTTTTGTACGCCTCGTTCCTGAGTAACTGTAAACTGCTTATGCATGCAAATTTTGCACTTTACAGGTTTTGCGACACAACAGAGGTGTTTCTGCACTTTCTGGCCTATTTCAAGCTAAAGTCTTCCATTTCCTTTGTTGCTTTAGGGTGTCTACATGCTGTTTATAGAAAAATCCATAGTCAGGATTTAAAAAAACAATTCAAACAAGAAGTTCAGCGCATGCTCTTTGAGTTTTGTGCGTCAGCTGCACGAGTTCTGTGCGTGCTCTTTGAGTTTTGTACGCCTCGTTCCTGTAACTGTAAACTGCTTATGCATGCAAATTCATTAACTACAGAACTTCAAATGTAAAAGATTATGAGGTTATAGTACAAACGAGTATGCTACAACTGATGCTAAAGATCTCATCTAAATAACTTAAATTAACCTCCTATTTGCTTTTCTCCCTGCCCACCATTTTTCACTGCCCTACTCCCAAACTACTTTTTTTTTTTTTACTACAGTCCATCTTTACATAATTACATAAAGAAAATGAATTAGTTCATGTTCATAGTTAATTTTGAAAAAAATGTACTAACTTCACAGCTCCAAAAATAAACTACTTCACATGCTTTTGTTTATTTTTTTTCTCTCAGTAAATAAGCTTCTATTGCTTTCATATAACCTTCTGCAACCCATTTATCACCAGCCAAAACTCACTGCTACTCACTAACAAAAAATTAGTGTATGTGAAATTATATATTCAAAATATTACATTACACCAAAAAACAAGCATTGAGATTGAGAATGTATTTTAACCTATGTAGCTACTACTTTGTCTTCTTAATGTGTTTAAGCAGTTTTATTTCTTATACTGAGGGAAGCGGTTCTGTGACATAAAAAATGCTCACATCATCTTGTAAAATACACCATCAAACCACATAATTACTCAAATTAAAATACTCATGTATGAGCGTTTGTCATGTCATTTAAATGTTTTCTATATCAGAGGAGGAAAAAAGAGCTAGCTAGAGTTAAACAGGCTAGCTAAAGTTTGTCATTTGAAAAAAAAAAAAAAAACATATTTATGGGATGAAGCTGTTCCCTGAGGCTGGGGAGAGCTGCTCACGCGCCGCGGTCACTGAAAAGAGTGCGTATCTTCATCGTCTTCTTCTTCTGTGTTTTTACATCGGTTCTCTTCTGCCACCTTCCGGTTTCTCACTCAGAGTTCATTCATTTTAGAGCTGTCGTTCCAGTCCAGTCATCTTCACTTAAACTTAAATAACAATCTCCTCCCTTCAGCATGACACTGCATGTTTCCATATGTGTTTAATAAAATGCTCTGATCAGTGTAGTGTGCTAACTGCAATCCCAGTAAACATTTAGCCGTTGATTCAATGTTGAAATAACGTACTTGACTGTGGTCTAATCAACGTTTTTTTAAGGTTGAAAGTGAAAATGAAACAGAAGTTGAAAAGACGACTAAAAAAGTCACATTAAAGACGTCCTTTTAAAGCCGTTATTTCAACGTTGAAATCACGTACCTAAATGTCGTTCAATCAGCATTTTTTTAAGGTTGAAAATGAAAGTTGAAAAGACGTCCAAACACTGACGTTGAAAAGAAGACTAAAAAAGTCACATTAAAGACGTCCTTTTAAAGCCGTTATTTCAATGTGGAAATCACGTACATAAATGTCATCCAATAAACACTGGATTAAAGTTGAAAAGACATCCAAACATAAACTTTGAAAAGACGTGTACAGTAGGTTCCTTTAAGAATTTAATGCTTCAGACTGGTTTTTAATCAAATCAACTTTATTTGTATAGCGCCTTTTACAACTGACGTTGTCGCAAAGCAGCAGTTTCAGAACAGAACATTTAAAACAAAGCCCAATGCGAGCAAGCGGAAGGCGACAGTGGCAAGGAAAAACTCCCTCAAGGCTGGAGGAAGAAACCTTGGGAGGAACCAAGACTCACAAAGGAGACCCATCCTCCTCTGATCAAACTATAGATTGAATTTTAAATTATCACCAATGAAGTGTCATTATGCTACATAATAATAATAATGATAATAATCATAATAGTGACATCAATCTTGGGGCATAATAATAGTGCATCAGATTGGAAGAATCAGTCAGTGTTGCTTTTCAGTCAGAGTCCATTTCTACTTCAGTGTAGTTGATCATGGTGAGTGGTCAGAGGCTGGCAGCAGTAGATGGAGGTGAGCAGCTGGTCTGGTCTGGTCTGGGCCGCAGGAGAATCCAGCAAACAATCTTCCATCAGTGGGCCACCATTTTCTCAGAAAACGGTAAAGGGAAGCAGTTAGTTTAGTTGAGTGCAGCAGAGAAAAAGAGCATGTGACGGATCTGACTGTAACAGACTGGGAGGAGGGAAACCAGAAGGAGCTCAGGCAAGGACATCCTTCAGCTCCAAACAAGAGAAATTGTGAGCACATCATCCGCGTTTACCCTGATTCCCCATGTCCATGAGTTCCTGAAACGACAACCTTAAACTAGACAGGTTAGTTGCCAAAGGCTAAACTGAACAAGTGTGTTTTGAGCCTAGACTTAAACATAGTGACTGTGTCTGCGTCCCGAACACTAGCTGGAAGATTGTTCCAGAGCTGAGGGGCTTTGTAGGAGAAAGCTCCCCCCCCCCCGCTGAAGTCTTATGAATTCTGGGTAATAGTAAGAGGCCGGCGCCCTGATATCTGAGTAATCTTGGTGGTTCATTGTGCGTGATGAGGTCTCGCAAGTATTCAGGGGCGAGACCATGTAGGGATTTATACGTGAGTAAAAAAATGTTGTAATCAATACGGAATTTAACTGGGAGCCAGTGAAGGGCTGATAAGACTGGGCTGATATGATCAAATTTTCTAGTTTTAGTGAGGACCCTGGCTGCAGCATTTTGAATTAGCTGGAGTTCACTCAAGTTTCTGCTGGAGCATTCTGATAAAAGTGCATTGCAATAATCTAATCTCTAAAAGCGTGAACAAATTTTTCTGCATCTGGGAGGGATAAGGAATTTCTTAACTTAGCGAGGTTCCGAAGATGTAGGAAAACTGTTTTTCTAATTTTACCTATATGCTGATCAAATGATAGATCTGAATCAATTATGACACCCAGATTTTTAGCTGATGAGCTAGGGAGAACAGGGAAGTCAAAATTATGTATTAAGTCTGATACTTTATTTATAGCAGGTTTTGGACCTAGAAGGAGAACCTCGGTTTTGTCGCTGTTTAGCAGAAGGAAAGTGTATGACATCCAATGCTTCACTTCTTTAACACAGTCCTCCATTTTCTTTAGTGTAGGTTTGTCATCTGGTTTGGCTGATATGTATAACTGTGTGTCATCTGCATAACTGTGGAAGGTAATGCCATGCCTGCTAATAACTCTGCCCAGTGGCAGCATGTATAATATGAATAGTAAAGGTCCTAGGATGGAGCCTTGGGGAATTCCAGATCTAATTTTTTTTGCATAGAAGAAACATTATTTACTTTTACAAACTGGTAACGATCTGTGAGATAAGACTTAAACCATGATAGGGCCGTTCCTGTTATTCCAACCATGTTTTTTAATCTTTCTAGCAGAATAGTATGATCACTTGTATAAAAAGCTGCACTGAGGTCGAGTAGAACTAGCATGGATACGCAGCCTCGATCAGAGGTGAGAAGAAGGTTGTTTGCTACCTTAACTAAAGCCGTTTCGGTGCTATGGTGTGGCCTAAAACCAGATTGAATTTTTTTTTTTATATGTTATTCTTATGCAAGTATGAGGGAAGTTGTTGGGCCACAACTTTTTCTAAGATCTTAAATATGAAGAGAAGGTCTGTAATTGGATAGTACACTAGGATCAAGATTCGGTTTCTTGATCAGGGGTTTAATAACTGCTAGTTTAAATGCTTTGTGTACGTGATCCAGTATAAGGGACGAATGTATGATTGTTAAAAGGGGATTGATTATGACTGGTAATACTCCTTTAAATAGTTTTGTTGGTATTGCATCAAGTGTGCAGGTCATACAATTTGACGAGTAGATCATTTTCTCCAGTTCTAGCTGTGGTAGTGGGTCAAAGTCCTCTAGTCGTTCTTCTATGTTTTGTTCTATATCATCCACACCAGATGACAGACAGGCTGGATTTAGTAATATGGTATTTATTGTTTGTCTAATATGTTCAATGTTAAAAAAGTCCATAAAAGCATTGCTGGTGTGAACAGCTGGGATCTGTGGATCAGTAGCTGCCCGATTGTTTGTAAGTTTAGAGATTACATTAAAGAGTGCTCTAGGATTGTTTTTATTATTTTCAATCAGTGAGGACAGATGCGCTGAACGTGCATTGACGAGCGCCCTTCTAAATTCGATAAGGCTGTAGATGGAGTTAGTGAGCGATTTATATAGTAATGTGGGCATGTACATTTTTTTAAATATCTAAACTCAATTCATATGAAATTAGGTAGTGGTCTGAGACTGTGGAAGACTGAGGGAGAATATTTAGGTTTTTTCACCAAGTCTAGTGTGTGATTACAATAATGAGTAGGACCTGATACATTTTGTGTGAAACCAACAGAATCTATGATTGATGTGAATGTTCTTTTTTAGGGAATCATCACTTTTCTCAAAATGAATGTTAAAGTCTCCTACAATTATTAACGTATCACAGGACACTGCCAAATTAGCAGCTAGTTCACCAAATTCTTTTATAAATTCTGAATAGGGCCCTTGTGGTCTATAAATGATTAATAAGGAGATTGTGTTCTTATTTGTGGCGGGGTTAATTATGTTAATGTACATAATTTCAAAGGAAGTAAAGTTGTAACCATGTTTTTGGTTAATAATTAATTATTTTTGTAAATTATACATAATCCACCCCCTTTGCCTGTCAGTCTGGGGCTGTGTACATATTTATAGCCTGAGAGTGTGCTTTTTGTTCCAAGGGCCCTTGTAAGCGGTTGGGACGGCACCCTCCCACGGGAAAATCCCTCTTCGAATTTATTTTAATGGACAAAATAAATTGGAAGTGGGACACATGGTGATTTGGCTTCTTCTGAGCAAAAACAGGTATATTATGTAAAAAATATAAAAAATGGAGACTGACCAATCCCATTCCCAATGTACTTGAATGAAATGCAATAGATTGGAAATGGGACGTCGGACATCCCATTCCCAATGTATTTGAATTGAATGCAATAGATTGGAAGTGGGACGTCGGACACGGAACTGACTGATCCCATTCCCAATGTATTTGAATTGAATGCAATAGATTGGAAGTGGGACGTCGGACCCGGAAGTGACCGATCCCACCTCCCAATGTATTTGAATTGAATGCAATAGATTGGAAATGGGACGTCGGACTCGGAACTGACCGATCCCACCTCCCAATGTATTTGAATTGAATGCAATAGATTGGAAATGGGACGTCGGACTCGGAACTGACCGATCCGACTCCCAATGTATTTGAATTGAATGCAATAGATTGGAAGTGGGACGGCAGACTCGGAAGTGACCGATCCGACTCCCAATGTATTTGAATTGAATGCAATAGATTGGAAGTGGGACGTCGGACTCGGAACTGACCGATCCGACTCCCAATGTATTTGAATTGAATGCAATAGATTGGAAGTGGGACGTCAGACTCAGAACTGACCGATCCGACTCCCAATGTATTTGAATTGAATGCAATAGATTGGAAGTGGGACGTTGAACTCGGAACTGACTGATCCCACTCCCATAGTATTTGACTTGAAGTTAGGCTTACGCAACTTCACAGGCTGTCTCGTGGAGTGTGCACAATAAACATATTAACATTTGGGGCCATTCGGACCCTTTTAAGGGGTGTCCAAAACCCATGTATGAAATTTGAATGGGAATAAATTGGGAGTGGGATGTCCAGAAACTGTGCTTGGGGAGGTCTACCGACTTCACGGCGTCGAGTACTGAATCGTCTGGGTCCCCCAAACAACATATCAGAAGATGGGGTCACTGGGATCTTGCTTATGCAATGTATTCATGAAAAATGTTTTCCTTTGTTTGCCCACTTCCAATTTATTTCATTCAAGTCAAATAAATTGGAAGTGGGATATCTCACTATCCCACTTCCAATCTATTCTAACCAAGTCAAATAAATTGCAAGTGGGACCTGGATCCCACTTCCAATTTATTCCAGTCAAATCAAATAAATTGGAAGTGGGACACACGTATTTTGCCCACTGGGAGACCTGGATCCCACTTCCAATTTATTTAATTGAAGTAAAATAAATTGGAAGTGGGATCCCACTTCCAATCTATTCTAACCAAGTCAAATTGGGGTCAATTTTGACAAATTGGGACCAATTTTGGACGCAATCTCACTATCCCATTTCCAATTGATTTCATTCAAGTGAAATAAATTGGAAGTGGGATCCCATGAAACATGTACATGACTTGGCTGAAATGAATTGGAAGTGGGATCCCAATTCCAGTCTATTTCAGCCAAGTCAAATAAACAGGAAATGGAATACCACTTCCAATATATTCCAATATAGTAAAATAAATTGGAAGTGGGATCCAATTTCGAAAACTTTGACTTTGGGGCCAAAATTGGGGCCTATATTGACAAATTGGGACCCAATCTCACTATCCCACTTCCAATTTATTCCTGTCATCAAATAGAATGAGAATCTCTGAGCGTTTTGTGGGTGCTGCGAGCTCTCTCTGAGTGTTTTGTGCGCGCTGCGCTCTCGCTGAGTGTTTTGTATATGCTGCGTGCTCTCGCTGAGTGTTTTGTACATGCTGCGCGCTCTCGTTGAGTGTTTTGTGCGTGCTGCGCTCTCTCTGAGTGTTTTGTACATGCTGCCCGCTCTCTCTGAGTGTTTTGTGTGAACTGCGCTCTCTCTCTGAGTGTTTTGTACATGCTGCCCGCTCTCTCTGAGTGTTTTGTGTGAACTGCGCTCTCTCTCTGAGTGTTTCGTGCGAACTGCGCTCTCTCTCTGAGTGTTTTGTGCAAACTGCGCTCTCTCTGAGTGTTTTGTGCAAACTGCGCTCTCTCTCTGAGTGTTTTGTGCAAACTGCGCGCTCTCACTGAGTGTTTTGTGCAAACTGCGCGCTCTCTGAGTGTTTTGTATATGCTGCGCGCACTCGCTGAGTGTTTTGTGCGCGCTGCGCGCTCTGTGTTTTCTGCGTGCTGCGTGCTCTCTCTGAGAGTTTTGTGCAAACTGCGCGCTCTCTCTGAGTGTTCTGTGCAGGCTATGTGATCTGGATGAGTGTTTTGTGCAGGCTGCGCGATCTCTCTGAGGTTTCTTTTGCGATTTTTGCCCTATCACATCCCAAAGCTGAGATATAGGGACATGTTTTGCTGCATAAAATGTATAACTGTAAATTTCATGATGGGATTCCTACTTCCAGTGAAGCTAGGTAAACCCATGAGTAGAAGGGTGAGATAAGAAAAGCCTAGTCAGGCTATATTCAAGACCAATAAACCAATTGAGAGAAAATCCCAGTTACGTAAGTCCTCATATCTCAGCTTTGGGATGAGATAGGCTGAAAATAATCACACCCCTGTGTAAGTCAGGACCTGCTTAATCAACATCATGAGTTTGGAAGAAATCTGAGACGGTCAAAAATTTAGTCTAAAAAAACACAAACAGGTACCCCTTAGTGTTTTTTTGGGTGAAAAAAGTGATCTCCTCAGATCTTCTTCAAACTCACACCGTGTGTCAGGGAGGTCCTGACGACGAGAGTAGTGTGGTAATTTTTGCCCTACCACATCCCAAAGCTGAGATATAGGGACATGTTGTGCTGCATGAAATGTATAACTGTAAATTTCATGATGGGATTCCTACTTCCAGTGAAGCTAGGTAAACCCATGAGTAGAAGGGTGAGATAAGAAAAGCCTAGTCAGTCCAATATACTCTACACCGCATCTGTATTTTGCTTTATTGGACGTATAACAAGTTCATAAATTTAATTCCAATATATTCAACACCAATAAACCAATTGAGAGAAAATCCCAGTTACGTAAGTCCTCAATTCTCAGCTTTAGGATTAGATAGGCTGAAAATAATCACACCCCTGTGTAAGTCAGGACCTGCTTAATCAACATCGTGAGTTTGGAAGAAATCTGAGACGGTCAAAAATTTAGTCTAAAAAAACACAAACAGGTACCCCTTAGTGTTTTTTTGGGTGAAAAAAAGTATCCTCCTCAGATCTTCTTCAAACTCACACCGTGTGTCAGGGAGGTCCTGACGAAGAGAGTGGTGTGGTAATTTTTGCCCAAGTTCATAAATTCAATTCCAATATATTCAACACCAATAAACCAATTGAGAGAAAATCCCAGTTACGTAAGTCCTCAATTCTCAGCTTTGGGATTAGATAGGCTGAAAATAATCACACCCCTGTGTAAGTCAGGACCTGCTTAATCAACATCGTGAGTTTGGAAGAAATCTGAGACGGTCAAAAATTTAGTCTAAAAAAACACAAACAGGTACCCCTTAGTGTTTTTTTGGGTGAAAAAAAGTATCCTCCTCAGATCTTCTTCAAACTCACACCGTGTGTCAGGGAGGTCCTGACGACGAGAGTGGTGTGGTAATTTTTGCCCAAGTTCATAAATTCAATTCCAATATATTCAACACCAATAAACCAATTGAGAGAAACTCCCAGTTACGTAAGTCCTCAATTCTCAGCTTTGGGATTAGATAGGCTGAAAATAATCACACCCCTGTGTAAGTCAGGACCTGCTTAATCAACATCGTGAGTTTGGAAGAAATCTGAGACGGTCAAAAATTTAGTCTAAAAAAACACAAACAGGTACCCCTTAGTGTTTTTTTGGGTGAAAAAAGTGATCTCCTCAGATCTTCTTCAAACTCACACCGTGTGTCAGGGAGGTCCTGACGACGAGAGTAGTGTGGTAATTTTTGCCCTACCACATCCCAAAGCTGAGATATAGGGACATGTTGTGCTGCATAAAATGTATAACTGTAAATTTCATGATGGGATTCCTACTTCCAGTGAAGCTAGGTAAACCCATGAGTAGAAGGGTGAGATAAGAAAAGCCTAGTCAGTCCAATATACTCTATACTGCATCTGTATTTTGCTTTATTGGATGTATAACAAGTTCATAAATTTATTTCCAATATATTCAACACCAATAAACCTATTGAGAGAAAATCCCAGTGACGTAAGTCCTCATATCTCAGCTTTGGGATGTGATAGGCTGAAAATAATCACACCCCTGTGTAAGTCAGGACCTGCTTAATCAACATCGTGAGTTTGGAAGAAATCTGAGACGGTCAAAATTTTAGTCAAAAAAAAAAAAACACAAAGGGGTACCCCTTAGTGTTTTTTTGGGTGAAAAAAAGTATCCTCCTCAGCTCTTCTTCAAACTCACACCGTGTGTCAGGGAGGTCCTTACGACGAGAGTAGTGCGGTAATTTTTGCCCAAGTTCATAAATTCAATTCCAATATATTCAACACCAATAAACCAATTGAGAGAAAATCCCAGTTACGTAAGTCCTCAATTCTCAGCTTTGGGATTAGATAGGCTGAAAATAATCACACCCCTGTGTAAGTCAGGACCTGCTTAATCAACATCGTGAGTTTGGAAGAAATCTGAGACGGTCAAAATTTTAGTCAAAAAAAAAAAAACACAAAGGGGTACCCCTTAGTGTTTTTTTGGGTGAAAAAAACTATCCTCCTCAGCTCTTCTTCAAACTCACACCGTGTGTCAGGGAGGTCCTTACGACGAGAGTAGTGCGGTAATTTTTGCCCAAGTTCATAAATTCAATTCCAATATATTCAACACCAATAAACCAATTGAGAGAAAATCCAGGTTACGTAAGTCCTCAATTCTCAGCTTTGGGATTAGATAGGCTGAAAATAATCACACCCCTGTGTAAGTCAGGACCTGCTTAATCAACATCGTGAGTTTGGAAGAAATCTGAGATGGTCAAAATTTTAGTCAAAAAAAAAAAAACACAAAGGGGTACCCCTTAGTGTTTTTTTGGGTGAAAAAAACTATCCTCCTCAGCTCTTCTTCAAACTCACACCGTGTGTCAGGGAGGTCCTTACGACGAGAGTAGTGCGGTAATTTTTGCCCAAGTTCATAAATTCAATTCCAATATATTCAACACCAATAAACCAATTGAGAGAAAATCCAGGTTACGTAAGTCCTCAATTCTCAGCTTTGGGATTAGATAGGCTGAAAATAATCACACCCCTGTGTAAGTCAGGACCTGCTTAATCAACATCGTGAGTTTGGAAGAAATCTGAGATGGTCAAAAATTTTGTCTAAAAAAACACAAACAGATACCCCTTTGTGTTTTTTTGGGTGAAAAAAAGTGACCTCCTCAGATCTTCTTCAAACTCACACCGTGTGTCAGGGAGGTCCTGACGACGAGAGTGGTGTGGTAATTTTTGCCCTACCACATCCCAAAGCTGAGATATAGGGACATGTTGTGCTGCATAAAATGTATAACTATAAATTTCATGATGGGATTCCTACTTCCAGTGAAGCTAGGTAAACCCATGAGTAGAAGGGTGAGATAAGAAAAGCCTAGTCAGTCCAATATACTCTACACTGCATCTGTATTTTGCTTTATTGGACGTATAACAAGTTCATAAATTTAATTCCAATATATTCAACACCAATAAACCTATTGAGAGAAAATCCCAGTTACGTAAGTCCTCATATCTCAGCTTTGGGATGAGATAGGCTGAAAATAATCACACCCCTGTGTAAGTCAGGACCTGCTTAATCAACATCGTGAGTTTGGAAGAAATCTGAGACGGTCAAAAATTTAGTCTAAAAAAACACAAACAGGTACCCCCTTTGTGTTTTTTTGGGTGAAAAAAAGTGACCTCCTCAGATCTTCTTCAAACTCACACCGTGTGTCAGGGAGGTCCTGACGACGAGAGTGGTGTGGTAATTTTTGCCCTACCACATCCCAAAGCTGAGATATAGGGACATGTTGTGCTGCATAAAATGTATAACCGTAAATTTCATGATAGGATTCCTACTTCCAGTGAAGCTAGGTAAACCCATGAGTAGAAGGGTGAGATAAGAAAAGCCTAGTCAGTCCAATATACTCTACACCGCATCTGTATTTTGCTTTATTGGATGTATAACAAGTTCATAAATTTAATTCCAATATATTCAACACCAATAAACCTATTGAGAGAAAATCCCAGTTACGTAAGTCCTCAATTCTCAGCTTTGGGATGAGATAGGCTGAAAATAATCACACCCCTGTGTAAGTCAGGACCTGCTTAATCCACATCGTGAGTTTGGAAGAAATCTGAGACGGTCATAATTTTAGTCAAAAAAAAAACACAAAAGGGTAGCCCTTAGTGTTTTTTTGGGTGAAAAAAAGTATCCTCCTCAGATCTTCTTCAAACTCAAACCATGTGTCAGGGAGATCCTGACGAAGAGAGTGGTGTGGTAATTTTTGCCCAAGTTCATAAATTCAATTCCAATATATTCAACACCAATAAACCAATTGAGAGAAAATCCCAGTTACGTAAGTCCTCATATCTCAGCTTTGGGATGAGATAGGCTGAAAATAATCACACCCCTGTGTAAGTCAGGACCTGCTTAATCAACATCGTGAGTTTGGAAGAAATCTGAGACGGTCAAAAATTTAGTCTAAAAAAACACAAAGGGGTACCCCTTAGTGTTTTTTTGGGTGAAAAAAGTGACCTCCTCAGATCTTCTTCAAACTCACACCGTGTGTCAGGGAGGTCCTGATGACGAGAGTAGTGTGGTAATTTTTGCCCTACCACATCCCAAAGCTGAGATATAGGGACATGTTGTGCTGCATAAAATGTATAACTGTAAATTTCATGATGGGATTCCTACTTCCAGTGAAGCTAGGTAAACACATGAGTAGAAGGGTGAGATAAGAAAAGCCTAGTCAGTCCAATATACTCTACACTGCATCTGTATTTTGCTTTATTGGACGTATAACAAGTTCATAAATTTAATTCCAATATATTCAACACCAATAAACCTATTGAGAGAAAATCCCAGTTACGTAAGTCCTCATATCTCAGCTTTGGGATGAGATAGGCTGAAAATAATCACACCCCTGTGTAAGTCAGGACCTGCTTAATCAACATCGTGAGTTTGGAAGAAATCTGAGATGGTCAAAAATTTAGTCTAAAAAAACACAAACAGGTACCCCTTAGTGTTTTTTTGGGTGAAAAAAGTGATCTCCTCAGATCTTCTTCAAACTCACACCGTGTGTCAGGGAGGTCCTGACGACGAGAGTGGTGTGGTAATTTTTGCCCAAGTTCATAAATTCAATTCCAATATATTCAACACCAATAAACCAATTGAGAGAAAATCCCAGTTACGTAAGTCCTCAATTCTCAGCTTTGGGATTAGATAGGCTGAAAATAATCACACCCCTGTGTAAGTCAGGACCTGCTTAATCAACATCGTGAGTTTGGAAGAAATCTGAGACGGTCAAAAATTTAGTCTAAAAAAAAAAAACACAAAGGGGTACCCCTTAGTGTTTTTTTGGGTGAAAAAAAGTATCCTCCTCAGATCTTCTTCAAACTCACACCGTGTATCAAGGAGGTCCTGACGACGAGAGTGGTGCGGTAATTCTTGCCCTACCACGTCCCAAAGCTGAGATATAGGGACATGTTGTGCTGCATAAAATGTATAACTGTAAATTTCATGATGGGATTCCTACTTCCAGTGAAGCTAGGTAAACCCATGAGTAGAAGGGTGAGATAAGAAAAGCCTAGTCAGTCCAATATACTCTACACTGCATCTGTATTTTGCTTTATTGGACGTATAACAAGTTCATAAATTTAATTCCAATATATTCAACACCAATAAACCTATTGAGAGAAAATCCCAGTTACGTAAGTCCTCATATCTCAGCTTTGGGATGAGATAGGCTGAAAATAATCACACCCCTGTGTAAGTCAGGACCTGCTTAATCAACATCGTGAGTTTGGAAGAAATCTGAGACGGTCAAAAACTTAGTCTAAAAAAACACAAACAGGTACCCCTTAGTGTTTTTTTGGGTGAAAAAAGTGATCTCCTCAGATCTTCTTCAAACTCACACCGTGTGTCAGGGAGGTCCTGACGACGAGAGTAGTGTGGTAAATTTTGCCCTACCACATCCCAAAGCTGAGATATAGGGACATGTTGTGCTGCATAAAATGTATAACTGTAAATTTCATGATGGGATTCCTACTTCCAGTGAAGCTAGGTAAACCCATGAGTAGAAGGGTGAGATAAGAAAAGCCTAGTCAGTCCAATATACCGCATCTGTATTTTGCTTTATTGGACGTATAACAAGTTCATAAATTTAATTCCAATATATTCAACAACAATAAACCAATTGAGAGAAAATCCCAGTTACGTAAGTCCTCAATTCTCAGCTTTGGGATTAGATAGGCTGAAAATAATCACACCCCTGTGTAAGTCAGGACCTGCTTAATCAACATCGTGAGTTTGGAAGAAATCTGAGACGGTCAAAAATTTAGTCTAAAAAACACAAACAGGTACCCCTTAGTGTTTTTTTGGGTGAAAAAAGTGATCTCCTCAGATCTTCTTCAAACTCACACCGTGTGTCAGGGAGGTCCTGACGACGAGAGTAGTGTGGTAAATTTTGCCCTACCACATCCCAAAGCTGAGATATAGGGACATGTTGTGCTGCATAAAATGTATAACCGTAAATTTCATGATAGGATTCCTACTTCCAGTGAAGCTAGGTAAACCCATGAGTAGAAGGGTGAGATAAGAAAAGCCTAGTCAGTCCAATATACCGCATCTGTATTTTGCTTTATTGGACGTATAACAAGTTCATAAATTTAATTCCAATATATTCAACACCAATAAACCAATTGAGAGAAAATCCCAGTTACGTAAGTCCTCAATTCTCAGCTTTAGGATTAGATAGGCTGAAAATAATCACACCCCTGTGTAAGTCAGGACCTGCTTAATCAACAACGTGAGTTTGGAAGAAATCTGAGACGGTCAAAAATTTAGTCTAAAAAAACACAAACAGGTACCCCTTAGTGTTTTTTGGGTGAAAAAAGTATCCTCCTCAGATCTTCTTCAAACTCACACCGTGTGTCAGGGAGGTCCTGACGACGAGAGTGGTGTGGTAATTTTTGCCCAAGTTCATAAATTCAATTCCAATATATTCAACACCAATAAACCAATTGAGAGAAAATCCCAGTTACGTAAGTCCTCAATTCTCAGCTTTGGGATTAGATAGGCTGAAAATAATCACACCCCTGTGTAAGTCAGGACCTGCTTAATCAACAACGTGAGTTTGGAAGAAATCTGAGACGGTCAAAAATTTAGTCTAAAAAAACACAAAGGGGTACCCCTTTGTGTTTTTTGGGTGAAAAAAAGTGACCTCCTCAGATCTTCTTCAAACTCACACCGTGTGTCAGGGAGGTCCTGACGACGAGAGTGGTGCGGTAATTTTTGCCCTACCACATCCCAAAGCTGAGATATAGGGACATGTTGTGCTGCATAAAATGTATAACTGTAAATTTCATGATGGGATTCCTACTTCCAGTGAAGCTAGGTAAACCCATGAGTAGAAGGGTGAGATAAGAAAAGCCTAGTCAGTCCAATATACTCTACACCGCATCTGTATTTTGCTTTATTGGACGTATAACAAGTTCATAAATTTAATTCCAATATATTCAACACCAATAAACCAATTGAGAGAAAATCCCAGTTACGTAAGTCCTCAATTCTCAGCTTTAGGATTAGATAGGCTGAAAATAATCACACCCCTGTGTAAGTCAGGACCTGCTTAATCAACATCGTGAGTTTGGAAGAAATCTGAGACGGTCAAAAATTTAGTCTAAAAAAACACAAAGGGGTACCCCTTTGTGTTTTTTTGGGTGAAAAAAAGTATCCTCCTCAGATCTTCTTCAAACTCACACCGTGTGTCAAGGAGGTCCTGACGACGAGAGTGGTGCGGTAATTTTTGCCCTACCACATCCCAAAGCTGAGATATAGGGACATGTTGTGCTGCATAAAATGTATAACTGTAAATTTCATGATGGGATTCCTACTTCCAGTGAAGCTAGGTAAACCCATGAGTAGAAGGGTGAGATAAGAAAAGCCTAGTCAGTCCAATATACTCTACACTGCATCTGTATTTTGCTTTATTGGACGTATAACAAGTTCATAAATTTAATTCCAATATATTCAACACCAATAAACCAATTGAGAGAAAATCCCAGTTACGTAAGTCCTCAATCCTCAGCTTTAGGATTTCATAGGCTGAAAATAATCACACCCCTGTGTAAGTCAGGACCTGCTTAATCAACATCGTGAGTTTGGAAGAAATCTGAGACGGTCAAAAATTTAGTCTAAAAAAACACAAACAGGTACCCCTTAGTGTTTTTTTGGGTGAAGAAAAGTATCCTCCTCAGATCTTCTTCAAACTCACACCGTGTGTCAGGGAGGTCCTGACGACGAGAGTGGTGTGGTAATTTTTGCCCAAGTTCATAAATTCAATTCCAATATATTCAACACCAATAAACCAATTGAGAGAAAATCCCAGTTACGTAAGTCCTCATTTCTCAGCTTTGGGATTAGATAGGCTGAAAATAATCACACCCCTGTGTAAGTCAGGACCTGCTTAATCAACATCGTGAGTTTGGAAGAAATCTGAGACGGTCAAAAATTTAGTCTAAAAAAACACAAACAGGTACCCCTTTGTGTTTTTTTGGGTGAAAAAAAGTGACCTCCTCAGATCTTCTTCAAACTCACACCGTGTGTCAGGGAGGTCCTGACGACGAGAGTGGTGTGGTAATTTTTGCCCTACCACATCCCAAAGCTGAGATATAGGGACATGTTGTGCTGCATAAAATGTATAACTGTAAATTTCATGATGGGATTCCTACTTCCAATGAAGCTAGGTAAACCCATGAGTAGAAGGGTGAGATAAGAAAAGCCTAGTCAGTCCAATATACTCTACACTGCATCTGTATTTTGCTTTATTGGATGTATAACAAGTTCATAAATTTAATTCCAATATATTCAACACCAATAAACCTATTGAGAGAAAATCCCAGTTACGTAAGTCCTCATATCTCAGCTTTGGGATGAGATAGGCTGAAAATAATCACACCCCTGTGTAAGTCAGGACCTGCTTAATCAACATCGTGAGTTTGGAAGAAATCTGAGACGGTCATAATTTTAGTCAAAAAAAAAAACGCAAAAGGGTACCCTTTAGTGTTTTTTTGGGTGAAAAAAAGTATCCTCCTCAGATCTTCTTCAAACTCAAACCATGTGTCAGGGAGGTCCTGACGAAGAGAGTGGTGTGATAATTTTTGCCCAAGTTCATAAATTCAATTCCAATATATTCAACACCAATAAACCAATTGAGAGAAAATCCCAGTTACGTAAGTCCTCATATCTCAGCTTTGGGATGAGATAGGCTGAAAATAATCACACCCCTGTGTAAGTCAGGACCTGCTTAATCAACATCGTGAGTTTGGAAGACATCTGAGACGGTCAAAAATTTAGTCTAAAAAAACACAAACAGGTACCCCTTAGTGTTTTTTTGGGTGAAAAAAGTGATCTCCTCAGATCTTCTTCAAACTCACACCGTGTGTCAGGGAGGTCCTGACGACGAGAGTAGTGCGGTAATTTTTGCCCTACCACATCCCAAAGCTGAGATATAGGGACATGTTGTGCTGCATAAAATGTATAACTGTAAATTTCATGATGGAATTCCTACTTCCAGTGAAGCTAGGTAAACCCATGAGTAGAAGGGTGAGATAAGAAAAGCCTAGTCAGTCCAATATACCGCATCTGTATTTTGCTTTATTGGACGTATAACAAGTTCATAAATTTAATTCCAATATATTCAACACCAATAAACCAATTGAGAGAAAATCCCAGTTACGTAAGTCCTCAATTCTCAGCTTTAGGATTAGATAGGCTGAAAATAATCACACCCCTGTGTAAGTCAGGACCTGCTTAATCAACATCGTGAGTTTGGAAGAAATCTGAGACGGTCATAATTTTAATCAAAAAAAAAAACACAAAAGGGTACCCCTTAGTGTTTTTTTGAGTGAAAAAAAGTATCCTCCTCAGACCTTCTTCAAACTCAAACCATGTGTCAGGGAGGTCCTGACGAAGAGAGTCGTGTGGTAATTTTTGCCCAAGTTCATAAATTCAATTCCAATAAACCAATTGAGAGAAAATCCCAGTTACGTAAGTCCTCATATCTCAGCTTTGGGATGAGATAGGCTGAAAATAATCACACCCCTGTGTAAGTCAGGACCTGCTTAATCAACATCGTGAGTTTGGAAGACATCTGAGACGGTCAAAAATTTAGTCTAAAAAAACACAAACAGGTACCCCTTAGTGTTTTTTTGGGTGAAAAAAGTGACCTCCTCAGATGTTTTTCAAACTCACACCGTGTGTCAGGGAGGTCCTGATGACGAGAGTAGTGTGGTAATTTTTGCCCTACCACATCCCAAAGCTGAGATATAGGGACATGTTGTGCTGCATAAAATGTATAACTGTAAATTTCATGATGGGATTCCTACTTCCAGTGAAGCTAGGTAAACACATGAGTAGAAGGGTGAGATAAGAAAAGCCTAGTCAGTCCAATATACTCTACACTGCATCTGTATTTTGCTTTATTGGACGTATAACAAGTTCATAAATTTAATTCCAATATATTCAACACCAATAAACCTATTGAGAGAAAATCCCAGTTACGTAAGTCCTCATATCTCAGCTTTGGGATGAGATAGGCTGAAAATAATCACACCCCTGTGTAAGTCAGGACCTGCTTAATCAACATCGTGAGTTTGGAAGAAATCTGAGACGGTCAAAAATTTAGTCTAAAAAAACACAAACAGGTACCCCTTAGTGTTTTTTTGGGTGAAAAATGTGACCTCCTCAGATCTTCTTCAAACCCACACCGTGTGTCAGGGAGGTCCTGACGAAGACAGTGGTGTGGTAATTTTTGCCCTACCACATCCCAAAGCTGAGATATAGGGACATGTTGTGCTGCATAAAATGTATAGTTGTAAATTTCATGATGGGATTCTTACTTCCAGTGAAGCTAGGTAAACCCATGAGTAGAAGGGTGAGATAAGAAAAGCCTAGTCAGTCCAATATACTCTACACTGCATCTGTATTTTGCTTTATTGGACGTATAACAAGTTCATAAATTTAATTCCAATATATTCAACACCAATAAACCTATTGAGAGAAAATCCCAGTTACGTAAGTCCTCATATCTCAGCTTTGGGATGAGATAGGCTGAAAATAATCACACCCCTGTGTAAGTCAGGACCTGCTTAATCAACATCGTGAGTTTGGAAGAAATCTGAGACGGTCAAAAACTTAGTCTAAAAAAACACAAACAGGTACCCCTTAGTGTTTTTTTGGGTGAAAAAAGTGATCTCCTCAGATCTTCTTCAAACTCACACCGTGTGTCAGGGAGGTCCTGACGACGAGAGTAGTGTGGTAAATTTTGCCCTACCACATCCCAAAGCTGAGATATAGGGACATGTTGTGCTGCATAAAATGTATAACTGTAAATTTCATGATGGGATTCCTACTTCCAGTGAAGCTAGGTAAACCCATGAGTAGAAGGGTGAGATAAGAAAAGCCTAGTCAGTCCAATATACCGCATCTGTATTTTGCTTTATTGGACGTATAACAAGTTCATAAATTTAATTCCAATATATTCAACAACAATAAACCAATTGAGAGAAAATCCCAGTTACGTAAGTCCTCAATTCTCAGCTTTGGGATTAGATAGGCTGAAAATAATCACACCCCTGTGTAAGTCAGGACCTGCTTAATCAACATCGTGAGTTTGGAAGAAATCTGAGACGGTCAAAAATTTAGTCTAAAAAACACAAACAGGTACCCCTTAGTGTTTTTTTGGGTGAAAAAAGTGATCTCCTCAGATCTTCTTCAAACTCACACCGTGTGTCAGGGAGGTCCTGACGACGAGAGTAGTGTGGTAAATTTTGCCCTACCACATCCCAAAGCTGAGATATAGGGACATGTTGTGCTGCATAAAATGTATAACCGTAAATTTCATGATAGGATTCCTACTTCCAGTGAAGCTAGGTAAACCCATGAGTAGAAGGGTGAGATAAGAAAAGCCTAGTCAGTCCAATATACCGCATCTGTATTTTGCTTTATTGGACGTATAACAAGTTCATAAATTTAATTCCAATATATTCAACACCAATAAACCAATTGAGAGAAAATCCCAGTTACGTAAGTCCTCAATTCTCAGCTTTAGGATTAGATAGGCTGAAAATAATCACACCCCTGTGTAAGTCAGGACCTGCTTAATCAACAACGTGAGTTTGGAAGAAATCTGAGACGGTCAAAAATTTAGTCTAAAAAAACACAAACAGGTACCCCTTAGTGTTTTTTGGGTGAAAAAAGTATCCTCCTCAGATCTTCTTCAAACTCACACCGTGTGTCAGGGAGGTCCTGACGACGAGAGTGGTGTGGTAATTTTTGCCCAAGTTCATAAATTCAATTCCAATATATTCAACACCAATAAACCAATTGAGAGAAAATCCCAGTTACGTAAGTCCTCAATTCTCAGCTTTGGGATTAGATAGGCTGAAAATAATCACACCCCTGTGTAAGTCAGGACCTGCTTAATCAACAACGTGAGTTTGGAAGAAATCTGAGACGGTCAAAAATTTAGTCTAAAAAAACACAAAGGGGTACCCCTTTGTGTTTTTTGGGTGAAAAAAAGTGACCTCCTCAGATCTTCTTCAAACTCACACCGTGTGTCAGGGAGGTCCTGACGACGAGAGTGGTGCGGTAATTTTTGCCCTACCACATCCCAAAGCTGAGATATAGGGACATGTTGTGCTGCATAAAATGTATAACTGTAAATTTCATGATGGGATTCCTACTTCCAGTGAAGCTAGGTAAACCCATGAGTAGAAGGGTGAGATAAGAAAAGCCTAGTCAGTCCAATATACTCTACACCGCATCTGTATTTTGCTTTATTGGACGTATAACAAGTTCATAAATTTAATTCCAATATATTCAACACCAATAAACCAATTGAGAGAAAATCCCAGTTACGTAAGTCCTCAATTCTCAGCTTTAGGATTAGATAGGCTGAAAATAATCACACCCCTGTGTAAGTCAGGACCTGCTTAATCAACATCGTGAGTTTGGAAGAAATCTGAGACGGTCAAAAATTTAGTCTAAAAAAACACAAAGGGGTACCCCTTTGTGTTTTTTTGGGTGAAAAAAAGTATCCTCCTCAGATCTTCTTCAAACTCACACCGTGTGTCAAGGAGGTCCTGACGACGAGAGTGGTGCGGTAATTTTTGCCCTACCACATCCCAAAGCTGAGATATAGGGACATGTTGTGCTGCATAAAATGTATAACTGTAAATTTCATGATGGGATTCCTACTTCCAGTGAAGCTAGGTAAACCCATGAGTAGAAGGGTGAGATAAGAAAAGCCTAGTCAGTCCAATATACTCTACACTGCATCTGTATTTTGCTTTATTGGACGTATAACAAGTTCATAAATTTAATTCCAATATATTCAACACCAATAAACCAATTGAGAGAAAATCCCAGTTACGTAAGTCCTCAATCCTCAGCTTTAGGATTTCATAGGCTGAAAATAATCACACCCCTGTGTAAGTCAGGACCTGCTTAATCAACATCGTGAGTTTGGAAGAAATCTGAGACGGTCAAAAATTTAGTCTAAAAAAACACAAACAGGTACCCCTTAGTGTTTTTTTGGGTGAAGAAAAGTATCCTCCTCAGATCTTCTTCAAACTCACACCGTGTGTCAGGGAGGTCCTGACGACGAGAGTGGTGTGGTAATTTTTGCCCAAGTTCATAAATTCAATTCCAATATATTCAACACCAATAAACCAATTGAGAGAAAATCCCAGTTACGTAAGTCCTCAATTCTCAGCTTTGGGATTAGATAGGCTGAAAATAATCACACCCCTGTGTAAGTCAGGACCTGCTTAATCAACAACGTGAGTTTGGAAGAAATCTGAGACGGTCAAAAATTTAGTCTAAAAAAACACAAAGGGGTACCCCTTTGTGTTTTTTGGGTGAAAAAAAGTGACCTCCTCAGATCTTCTTCAAACTCACACCGTGTGTCAGGGAGGTCCTGACGACGAGAGTGGTGCGGTAATTTTTGCCCTACCACATCCCAAAGCTGAGATATAGGGACATGTTGTGCTGCATAAAATGTATAACTGTAAATTTCATGATGGGATTCCTACTTCCAGTGAAGCTAGGTAAACCCATGAGTAGAAGGGTGAGATAAGAAAAGCCTAGTCAGTCCAATATACTCTACACCGCATCTGTATTTTGCTTTATTGGACGTATAACAAGTTCATAAATTTAATTCCAATATATTCAACACCAATAAACCAATTGAGAGAAAATCCCAGTTACGTAAGTCCTCAATTCTCAGCTTTAGGATTAGATAGGCTGAAAATAATCACACCCCTGTGTAAGTCAGGACCTGCTTAATCAACATCGTGAGTTTGGAAGAAATCTGAGACGGTCAAAAATTTAGTCTAAAAAAACACAAAGGGGTACCCCTTTGTGTTTTTTTGGGTGAAAAAAAGTATCCTCCTCAGATCTTCTTCAAACTCACACCGTGTGTCAAGGAGGTCCTGACGACGAGAGTGGTGCGGTAATTTTTGCCCTACCACATCCCAAAGCTGAGATATAGGGACATGTTGTGCTGCATAAAATGTATAACTGTAAATTTCATGATGGGATTCCTACTTCCAGTGAAGCTAGGTAAACCCATGAGTAGAAGGGTGAGATAAGAAAAGCCTAGTCAGTCCAATATACTCTACACTGCATCTGTATTTTGCTTTATTGGACGTATAACAAGTTCATAAATTTAATTCCAATATATTCAACACCAATAAACCAATTGAGAGAAAATCCCAGTTACGTAAGTCCTCAATCCTCAGCTTTAGGATTTCATAGGCTGAAAATAATCACACCCCTGTGTAAGTCAGGACCTGCTTAATCAACATCGTGAGTTTGGAAGAAATCTGAGACGGTCAAAAATTTAGTCTAAAAAAACACAAACAGGTACCCCTTAGTGTTTTTTTGGGTGAAGAAAAGTATCCTCCTCAGATCTTCTTCAAACTCACACCGTGTGTCAGGGAGGTCCTGACGACGAGAGTGGTGTGGTAATTTTTGCCCAAGTTCATAAATTCAATTCCAATATATTCAACACCAATAAACCAATTGAGAGAAAATCCCAGTTACGTAAGTCCTCATTTCTCAGCTTTGGGATTAGATAGGCTGAAAATAATCACACCCCTGTGTAAGTCAGGACCTGCTTAATCAACATCGTGAGTTTGGAAGAAATCTGAGACGGTCAAAAATTTAGTCTAAAAAAACACAAACAGGTACCCCTTTGTGTTTTTTTGGGTGAAAAAAAGTGACCTCCTCAGATCTTCTTCAAACTCACACCGTGTGTCAGGGAGGTCCTGACGACGAGAGTGGTGTGGTAATTTTTGCCCTACCACATCCCAAAGCTGAGATATAGGGACATGTTGTGCTGCATAAAATGTATAACTGTAAATTTCATGATGGGATTCCTACTTCCAATGAAGCTAGGTAAACCCATGAGTAGAAGGGTGAGATAAGAAAAGCCTAGTCAGTCCAATATACTCTACACTGCATCTGTATTTTGCTTTATTGGATGTATAACAAGTTCATAAATTTAATTCCAATATATTCAACACCAATAAACCTATTGAGAGAAAATCCCAGTTACGTAAGTCCTCATATCTCAGCTTTGGGATGAGATAGGCTGAAAATAATCACACCCCTGTGTAAGTCAGGACCTGCTTAATCAACATCGTGAGTTTGGAAGAAATCTGAGACGGTCATAATTTTAGTCAAAAAAAAAAACGCAAAAGGGTACCCTTTAGTGTTTTTTTGGGTGAAAAAAAGTATCCTCCTCAGATCTTCTTCAAACTCAAACCATGTGTCAGGGAGGTCCTGACGAAGAGAGTGGTGTGATAATTTTTGCCCAAGTTCATAAATTCAATTCCAATATATTCAACACCAATAAACCAATTGAGAGAAAATCCCAGTTACGTAAGTCCTCATATCTCAGCTTTGGGATGAGATAGGCTGAAAATAATCACACCCCTGTGTAAGTCAGGACCTGCTTAATCAACATCGTGAGTTTGGAAGACATCTGAGACGGTCAAAAATTTAGTCTAAAAAAACACAAACAGGTACCCCTTAGTGTTTTTTTGGGTGAAAAAAGTGATCTCCTCAGATCTTCTTCAAACTCACACCGTGTGTCAGGGAGGTCCTGACGACGAGAGTAGTGCGGTAATTTTTGCCCTACCACATCCCAAAGCTGAGATATAGGGACATGTTGTGCTGCATAAAATGTATAACTGTAAATTTCATGATGGAATTCCTACTTCCAGTGAAGCTAGGTAAACCCATGAGTAGAAGGGTGAGATAAGAAAAGCCTAGTCAGTCCAATATACCGCATCTGTATTTTGCTTTATTGGACGTATAACAAGTTCATAAATTTAATTCCAATATATTCAACACCAATAAACCAATTGAGAGAAAATCCCAGTTACGTAAGTCCTCAATTCTCAGCTTTAGGATTAGATAGGCTGAAAATAATCACACCCCTGTGTAAGTCAGGACCTGCTTAATCAACATCGTGAGTTTGGAAGAAATCTGAGACGGTCATAATTTTAATCAAAAAAAAAAACACAAAAGGGTACCCCTTAGTGTTTTTTTGAGTGAAAAAAAGTATCCTCCTCAGACCTTCTTCAAACTCAAACCATGTGTCAGGGAGGTCCTGACGAAGAGAGTGGTGTGGTAATTTTTGCCCAAGTTCATAAATTCAATTCCAATAAACCAATTGAGAGAAAATCCCAGTTACGTAAGTCCTCATATCTCAGCTTTGGGATGAGATAGGCTGAAAATAATCACACCCCTGTGTAAGTCAGGACCTGCTTAATCAACATCGTGAGTTTGGAAGACATCTGAGACGGTCAAAAATTTAGTCTAAAAAAACACAAACAGGTACCCCTTAGTGTTTTTTTGGGTGAAAAAAGTGACCTCCTCAGATGTTTTTCAAACTCACACCGTGTGTCAGGGAGGTCCTGATGACGAGAGTAGTGTGGTAATTTTTGCCCTACCACATCCCAAAGCTGAGATATAGGGACATGTTGTGCTGCATAAAATGTATAACTGTAAATTTCATGATGGGATTCCTACTTCCAGTGAAGCTAGGTAAACACATGAGTAGAAGGGTGAGATAAGAAAAGCCTAGTCAGTCCAATATACTCTACACTGCATCTGTATTTTGCTTTATTGGACGTATAACAAGTTCATAAATTTAATTCCAATATATTCAACACCAATAAACCTATTGAGAGAAAATCCCAGTTACGTAAGTCCTCATATCTCAGCTTTGGGATGAGATAGGCTGAAAATAATCACACCCCTGTGTAAGTCAGGACCTGCTTAATCAACATCGTGAGTTTGGAAGAAATCTGAGACGGTCAAAAATTTAGTCTAAAAAAACACAAACAGGTACCCCTTAGTGTTTTTTTGGGTGAAAAATGTGACCTCCTCAGATCTTCTTCAAACCCACACCGTGTGTCAGGGAGGTCCTGACGAAGACAGTGGTGTGGTAATTTTTGCCCTACCACATCCCAAAGCTGAGATATAGGGACATGTTGTGCTGCATAAAATGTATAGTTGTAAATTTCATGATGGGATTCTTACTTCCAGTGAAGCTAGGTAAACCCATGAGTAGAAGGGTGAGATAAGAAAAGCCTAGTCAGTCCAATATACTCTACACCGCATCTGTATTTTGCTTTATTGGACGTATAACAAGTTCATAAATTTAATTCCAATATATTCAACGCCAATAAACCAATTGAGAGAAAATCCCAGTTACGTAAGTCCTCAATTCTCAGCTTTAGGATTAGATAGGCTGAAAATAATCACACCCCTGTGTAAGTCAGGACCTGCTTAATCAACATCGTGAGTTTGGAAGAAATCTGAGACGGTCAAAAATTTAGTCTAAAAAAACACAAACAGGTACCCCTTAGTGTTTTTTTGGGTGAAAAAAAGTATCCTCCTCAGATCTTCTTCAAACTCACACCGTGTGTCAGGGAGGTCCTGACGACGAGAGTGGTGTGGTAATTTTTGCCCAAGTTCATAAATTCAATTCCAATATATTCAACACCAATAAACCAATTGAGAGAAAATCCCAGTTACGTAAGTCCTCAATTCTCAGCTTTGGGATTAGATAGGCTGAAAATAATCACACCCCTGTGTAAGTCAGGACCTGCTTAATCAACATCGTGAGTTTGGAAGAAATCTGAGACGGTCAAAAATTTAGTCTAAAAAAACACAAAGGGGTACCCCTTAGTGTTTTTTTGGGTGAAAAAAGTGACCTCCTCAGATCTTCTTCAAACTCACACCGTGTGTCAGTGAGGTCCTGATGACGAGAGTGGTGTGGTAATTTTTGACCTACCACATCCCAAAGCTGAGATATAGGGACATGTTGTGCTGCATAAAATGTATAGCTGTAAATTTCATGATGGGATTCTTACTTCCAGTGAAGCTAGGTAAACCCATGAGTAGAAGGGTGCGATCAGAAAAGCCTAGGCAGTCCAATATAACCTACATTGCATCTGTATTTTGCTTTATTGGACGTATAACAAGCTCATAAATTTAATTCCAATATATTCAACACCAATAAACCTATTGAGAGAAAATCCCAGTTACGTAAGTCCTCATATCTCAGCTTTGGGATGAGATAGGCTGAAAATAATCACACCCCTGTGTAAGTCAGGACCTGCTTAATCAACATCGTGAGTTTGGAAGAAATCTGAGACGGTCAAAAATTTAGTCTAAAAAAACACAAACAGGTACCCCTTAGTGTTTTTTTGGGTGAAAAAAAGTATCCTCCTCAGATCTTCTTCAAACTCACACCGTGTGTCAGGGAGGTCCTGACGACGAGAGTGGTGTGGTAATTTTTGCCCAAGTTCATAAATTCAATTCCAATATATTCAACACCAATAAACCAATTGAGAGAAAATCCCAGTTATGTAAGTCCTCAATTCTCAGCTTTGGGATTAGATAGGCTGAAAATAATCACACCCCTGTGTAAGTCAGGACCTGCTTAATCAACATCGTGAGTTTGGAAGAAATCTGAGACGGTCAAAAATTTAGTCTAAAAAAACACAAACAGGTACCCCTTAGTGTTTTTTTGGGTGAAAAAAGT
Organism: Hoplias malabaricus; assembly: GCF_029633855.1. Lineage (NCBI taxonomy): Eukaryota > Metazoa > Chordata > Actinopteri > Characiformes > Erythrinidae > Hoplias > Hoplias malabaricus. Next base: position 2,417,292 of record NW_027101191.1, read on the forward strand.
GACCTCCTCAGATCTTCTTCAAGCTCACACCGTGTGTCAGTGAGGTCCTGATGACGAGAGTGGTGTGGTAATTTTTGCCCTACCACATCCCAAAGCTGAGATATAGGGACATGTTGTGCTGCATAAAATGTATAGCTGTAAATTTCATGATGGGATTCTTACTTCCAGTGAAGCTAGGTAAACCCATGAGTAGAAGGGTGCGATCAGAAAAGCCTAGGCAGTCCAATATAACCTACATTGCATCTGTATTTTGCTTTATTGGACGTATAACAAGCTCATAAATTTAATTCCAATATATTCAACACCAATAAACCTATTGAGAGAAAATCCCAGTTACGTTAGTCCTCATATCTCAGCTTTGGGATGAGATAGGCTGAAAATAATCACACCCCTGTGTAAGTCAGGACCTGCTTAATCAACATCATGAGTTTGGAAGAAATCTGAGACGGTCAAAAATTTAGTCTAAAAAAACACAAAGGGCTACCCCTTAGTGTTTTTTTGGGTGAAAAATGTGACCTCCTCAGATCTTCTTCAAACCCACACCGTGTGTCAGGGAGGTCCTGACGAAGACAGTGGTGTGGTAATTTTTGCCCTACCACATCCCAAAGCTGAGATATAGGGACATGTTGTGCTGCATAAAATGTATAGTTGTAAATTTCATGATGGGATTCTTACTTCCAGTGAAACTAGGTAAACCCATGAGTAGAAGGGTGAGATAAGAAAAGCCTAGTCAGTCCAATATACTCTACACTGCATCTGTATTTTGCTTTATTGGACGTATAACAAGTTCATAAATTTAATTCCAATATATTCAACACCAATAAACCAATTCAGAGAAAATCCCAGTTACGTAAGTCCTCAATTCTCAGCTTTAGGATTAGATAGGCTGAAAATAATCACACCCCTGTGTAAGTCAGGACCTGCTTAATCAACATCGTGAGTTTGGAAGAAATCTGAGACGGTCAAAAATTTAGTCTAAAAAAACACAAACAGGTACCCCTTAGTGTTTTTTTGGGTGAAAAAAAGTATCCTCCTCAGATCTTCTTCAAACTCACACCGTGTGTCAGGGAGGTCCTGACGACGAGAGTGGTGTGGTAATTTTTGCCCAAGTTCATAAATTCAATTCCAATATATTCAACACCAATAAACCAATTGAGAGAAAATCCCAGTTACGTAAGTCCTCAATTCTCAGCTTTGGGATTAGATAGGCTGAAAATAATCACACCCCTGTGTAAGTCAGGACCTGCTTAATCAACATCGTGAGTTTGGAAGAAATCTGAGACGGTCAAAAATTTTGTCTAAAAAAACACAAAGGGGTACCCCTTTGTGTTTTTTTGGGTGAAAAAAAGTGACCTCCTCAGATCTTCTTCAAACTCACACCGTTTGTCAGGGAGGTCCTAACGACGAGAGTGGTGTGGTAATTTTTGCCCTACCACATCCCAAAGCTGAGATATAGGGACATGTTGTGCTGCATAAAATGTATAACTGTAAATTTCATGATGGGATTCCTACTTCCAATGAAGCTAGGTAAACACATGAGTAGAAGGGTGCGATCAGAAAAGCCTAGTCAGTCCAATATACTCTACACTGCATCTGTATTTTGCTTTATTGGACGTATAACAAGTTCATAAATTTAATTCCAATATATTCAACACCAATAAACCAATTGAGAGAAAATCCCAGTTACGTAAGTCCTCAATTCTCAGCTTTAGGATTAGATAGGCTGAAAATAATCACACCCCTGTGTAAGTCAGGACCTGCTTAATCAACATCGTGAGTTTGGAAGAAATCTGAGACGGTCAAAAATTTAGTCTAAAAAAACACAAACAGGTACCCCTTAGTGTTTTTTTGGGTGAAAAAAAGTATCCTCCTCAGATCTTCTTCAAACTCACACCGTGTGTCAGGGAGGTCCTGACGACGAGAGTGGTGTGGTAATTTTTGCCCAAGTTCATAAATTCAATTCCAATATATTCAACACCAATAAACCAATTGAGAGAAAATCCCAAATACGTAAGTCCTCAATTCTCAGCTTTGGGATTAGATAGGCTGAAAATAATCAGTGTAAGTCAGGACCTGCTTAATCAACATCGTGAGTTTGGAAGAAATCTGAGACGGTTAAAAATTTAGTCTAAAAAAACACAAAGGGGTACCCCTTTGGGTTTTTTTGGGTGAAAAAAAGTGACCTCCTCAGATCTTCTTCAAACTCACACCGTGTGTCAGGGAGGTCCTGACGACGAGAGTGGTGTGGTAATTTTTGCCCTACCACATTCCAAAGCTGAGATATAGGGACATGTTGTGCTGCATAAAATGTATAACTGTAAAATTCATGATGGGATTCCTACTTCCAATGAAGCTAGGTAAACACATGAGTAGAAGGGTGCGATCAGAAAAGCCTAGTCAGTCCAATATAACCTACACTGCATCTGTATTTTGCTTTATTGGACGTATAACAAGCTCATAAATTTAATTCCAATATATTCAACACCAATAAACATTTTGAGAGAAAATCCCAGTTACGTTAGTCCTCATATCTCAGATTTGGGATGAGATAGCCTAAAAATAATCACACCCCTGTGTAAGTCAGGACCTGCTCAATCAACATCGTGAGTTTGGAAGAAATCTGAGACGGTTAAAAAGTTAGTCTAAAAAAAACACAAAGGGGTACCCCTTTGTGTTTTTTTGGGTGAAAAAAGTGACCTCCTCAGATCTTCTTCAAACTCACACCGTGTGTCAGTGAGGTCCTGATGACGAGAGTGGTGTGGTAATTTTTGCCCTACCACATCCCAAAGCTGAGATATAGGGACATGTTGTGCTGCATAAAATGTATAACTGTAAATTTCATGATGGGATTCCTCTTTCCAGTGAAGCTAGGTAAACCCATGAGTAGAAGGGTGAGATAAGAAAAGCCTAGTCAGTCCAATATACTCTACACTGCATCTGTATTTTGCTTTATTGGACGTATAACAAGTTCATAAATTTAATTCCAATATATTCAACACCAATAAACCTATTGAGAGAAAATCCCAGTTACGTAAGTCCTCATATCTCAGCTTTGGGATGAGATAGGCTGAAAATAATCACACCCCTGTGTAAGTCAGGACCTGCTTAATCAACATCATGAGTTTGGAAGAAATCTGAGACGGTCAAAAATTTAGTCTAAAAAAACACAAACAGGTACCCCTTAGTGTTTTTTTGGGTGAAAAAAGTGACCTCCTCAGATCTTCTTCAAACTCACACCGTGTGTCAGGGAGGTCCTGACGACGAGAGTAGTGTGGTAATTTTTGCCCTACCACATCCCAAAGCTGAGATATAGGGACATGTTATGCTGCATAAAATGTATAACTGTAAATTTCATGATGGGATTCCTACTTCCAGTGAAGCTAGGTAAACCCATGAGTAGAAGGGTGAGATAAGAAAAGCCTAGTCAGTCCAATATACTCTACACTGCATCTGTATTTTGCTTTATTGGATGTATAACAAGTTCATAAATTTAATTCCAATATATTCAACACCAATAAACCAATTGAGAGAAAATCCCAGTTACGTAAGTCCTCAATTCTCAGCTTTGGGATGAGATAGGCTGAAAATAATCACACCCCTGTGTAAGTCAGGACCTGCTTAATCAACATCATGAGTTTGGAAGAAATCTGAGACGGTCAAAAATTTAGTCTAAAAAAACACAAACAGGTACCCCTTAGTGTTTTTTTGGGTGAAAAAAGTGACCTCCTCAGATCTTCTTCAAACTCACACCGTGTGTCAGGGAGGTCCTGATGATGACAGTGGTGTGGTAATTGTTGCCCTACCACATCCCAAAGCTTAGATATAGGGACATGTTGTGCTGCATAAAATGTATAGCTGTAAATTTCATGATGGGATTCTTACTTCCAGTGAAGCTAGGTAAACACATGAGTAGAAGGGTGCGATCAGAAAAGCCTAGTCAGTCCAATATAACCTACACTGCATCTGTATTTTGCTGTATTGGACGTATAACAAGCTCATAAATTTAATTCCAATATATTCAACACCAATAAACCTATTGAGAGAAAATCCCAGTTACGTTAGTCCTCATATCTCAGCTTTGGGATGAGATAGGCTGGAAATAATCACACCCCTGTGTAAGTCACGGCCGGCTCAATCAACATTGTGAGTTTGGAAGAAATCTGAGACGGTCAAAAATTTTGTCTAAAAAAACACAAAGGGGTAGTGTTTTTTTGGGTGAAAAATGTGACCTCCTCAGATCTTCTTCAAACCCACACCGTATCTCAGGGAGGTCCTGACGAAGACAGTGGTGTGGTAATTGTTGCCCTACCACATCCCAAAGCTGAGATATAGGGACATGTTGTGCTGCATAAAATGTATAACTGTAAATTTCATGATGGGATTCTTACTTCCAGTGAAGCTAGGTAAACACATGAGTAGAAGGGTGAGATAAGAAAAGCCTAGTCAGTCCAATATACTCTACACTGCATCTGCATTGTGCTTTATTGGACGTATAACAAGTTCATAAATTTAATTCCAATATATTCAACACCAATAAACCAATTGAGAGAAAATCACAGTTACGTAAGTCCTCAATTCTCAGCTTTGGGATTAGATAGGCTGAAAATAATCACACCCCTGTGTAAGTCAGGACCTGCTTAATCAACATCGTGAGTTTGGAAGAAATCTGAGACGGTCAAAAATTTAATCTACAAAAACACAAACGGGTACCCCTTAGTGGTTTTTTGCGTGAAAAGAAGTATCCTCCTCAGATCTTCTTCAAACTCACACCGTGTATCAGGGAGGTCCTGACGACGAGAGTGGTGTGGTAATTTTTGCCCTACCACATCCCAAAGCTGAGAAATAGGGACATGTTGTGCTGCATAAAATGTATAACTGTAAATTTCATGATGGGATTCCTACTTCCAGTGAAGCTAGGTAAACACACGAGTAGAAGGGTGCGATCAGAAAAGCCTAGTCAGTCCAATCTAACCTACATTGCATCTGTATTTTGCTTTATTGGACGTATAACAAGTTCATAAATTTAATTCCAATATATTCAACACCAATAAACCTATTGAGAGAAAATCCCAGTTACGTAAGTCCTCAATTCTCAGCTTTGGGATGAGATAGGCTGAAAATAATCACACCCCTGTGTAAGTCAGGACCTGCTTAATCAACATTGTGAGTTTGGAAGAAATCTGAGACGGTCAAAAATTTAGTCTAAAAAAACACAAAGGGGTACCCCTTTGTGTTTTTTTGGGTGAAAAAAAGTGACCTCCTCAGATCTTCTTCAAACTCACACCGTCTGTCAGGGAGGTCCTGATGACGAGAGTGGTGTGGTAATTTTTGCCCTACCACATCCCAAAGCTGAGATCTAGGGACATGTTGTGCTGCATAAAATGTATAACTGTAAATTTCATGATGGGATTCCTCTTTCCAGTGAAGCTAGGTAAACCCATGAGTAGAAGGGTGAGATAAGAAAAGCCTAGTCAGTCCAATATACTCTACACTGCATCTGTATTTTGCTTTATTGGACGTATAACAAGTTCATAAATTTAATTCCAATATATTCAACACCAATAAACCTATTGAGAGAAAATCCCAGTTACGTAAGTCCTCATATCTCAGCTTTGGGATGAGATAGGCTGAAAATAATCACACCCCTGTCTAAGTCAGGACCTGCTTAATCAACATCGTGAGTTTGGAAGAAATCTGAGACGGTCAAAATTTTAGTCAAAAAAAAAAAAACACAAAGGGGTACCCCTTAGTGTTTTTTTGGGTGAAAAAAAGTATCCTCCTCAGATCTTCTTCAAACTCACACCGTGTGTCAGGGAGGTTCTGATGACGAGAGTAGTGTGGTAATTTTTGCCCTACCACATCCCAAAGCTGAGATATAGGGACATGTTGTGCTGCATAAAATGTATAACTGTAAATTTCATGATGGGATTCCTCTTTCCAGTGAAGCTAGGTAAACCCATGAGTAGAAGGGTGAGATAAGAAAAGCCTAGTCAGTCCAATATACTCTACACTGCATCTGTATTTTGCTTTATTGGACGTATAACAAGTTCATAAATTTAATTCCAATATATTCAACACCAATAAACCTATTGAGAGAAAATCCCAGTTACGTAAGTCCTCATATCTCAGCTTTGGGATGAGATAGGCTGAAAATAATCACACCCCTGTGTAAGTCAGGACCTGCTTAATCAACATCATGAGTTTGGAAGAAATCTGAGACGGTCAAAAATTTAGTCTAAAAAAACACAAACAGGTACCCCTTAGTGTTTTTTTGGGTGAAAAAAGTGACCTCCTCAGATCTTCTTCAAACTCACACCGTGTGTCAGGGAGGTCCTGACGACGAGAGTAGTGTGGTAATTTTTGCCCTACCACATCCCAAAGCTGAGATATAGGGACATGTTATGCTGCATAAAATGTATAACTGTAAATTTCATGATGGGATTCCTACTTCCAGTGAAGCTAGGTAAACCCATGAGTAGAAGGGTGAGATAAGAAAAGCCTAGTCAGTCCAATATACTCTACACTGCATCTGTATTTTGCTTTATTGGATGTATAACAAGTTCATAAATTTAATTCCAATATATTCAACACCAATAAACCAATTGAGAGAAAATCCCAGTTACGTAAGTCCTCAATTCTCAGCTTTGGGATGAGATAGGCTGAAAATAATCACACCCCTGTGTAAGTCAGGACCTGCTTAATCAACATCATGAGTTTGGAAGAAATCTGAGACGGTCAAAAATTTAGTCTAAAAAAACACAAACAGGTACCCCTTAGTGTTTTTTTGGGTGAAAAAAGTGACCTCCTCAGATCTTCTTCAAACTCACACCGTGTGTCAGGGAGGTCCTGATGATGACAGTGGTGTGGTAATTGTTGCCCTACCACATCCCAAAGCTTAGATATAGGGACATGTTGTGCTGCATAAAATGTATAGCTGTAAATTTCATGATGGGATTCTTACTTCCAGTGAAGCTAGGTAAACACATGAGTAGAAGGGTGCGATCAGAAAAGCCTAGTCAGTCCAATATAACCTACACTGCATCTGTATTTTGCTGTATTGGACGTATAACAAGCTCATAAATTTAATTCCAATATATTCAACACCAATAAACCTATTGAGAGAAAATCCCAGTTACGTTAGTCCTCATATCTCAGCTTTGGGATGAGATAGGCTGGAAATAATCACACCCCTGTGTAAGTCACGGCCGGCTCAATCAACATTGTGAGTTTGGAAGAAATCTGAGACGGTCAAAAATTTTGTCTAAAAAAACACAAAGGGGTAGTGTTTTTTTGGGTGAAAAATGTGACCTCCTCAGATCTTCTTCAAACCCACACCGTATCTCAGGGAGGTCCTGACGAAGACAGTGGTGTGGTAATTGTTGCCCTACCACATCCCAAAGCTGAGATATAGGGACATGTTGTGCTGCATAAAATGTATAACTGTAAATTTCATGATGGGATTCTTACTTCCAGTGAAGCTAGGTAAACACATGAGTAGAAGGGTGAGATAAGAAAAGCCTAGTCAGTCCAATATACTCTACACTGCATCTGCATTGTGCTTTATTGGACGTATAACAAGTTCATAAATTTAATTCCAATATATTCAACACCAATAAACCAATTGAGAGAAAATCACAGTTACGTAAGTCCTCAATTCTCAGCTTTGGGATTAGATAGGCTGAAAATAATCACACCCCTGTGTAAGTCAGGACCTGCTTAATCAACATCGTGAGTTTGGAAGAAATCTGAGACGGTCAAAAATTTAATCTACAAAAACACAAACGGGTACCCCTTAGTGGTTTTTTGCGTGAAAAGAAGTATCCTCCTCAGATCTTCTTCAAACTCACACCGTGTATCAGGGAGGTCCTGACGACGAGAGTGGTGTGGTAATTTTTGCCCTACCACATCCCAAAGCTGAGAAATAGGGACATGTTGTGCTGCATAAAATGTATAACTGTAAATTTCATGATGGGATTCCTACTTCCAGTGAAGCTAGGTAAACACACGAGTAGAAGGGTGCGATCAGAAAAGCCTAGTCAGTCCAATCTAACCTACATTGCATCTGTATTTTGCTTTATTGGACGTATAACAAGTTCATAAATTTAATTCCAATATATTCAACACCAATAAACCTATTGAGAGAAAATCCCAGTTACGTAAGTCCTCAATTCTCAGCTTTGGGATGAGATAGGCTGAAAATAATCACACCCCTGTGTAAGTCAGGACCTGCTTAATCAACATTGTGAGTTTGGAAGAAATCTGAGACGGTCAAAAATTTAGTCTAAAAAAACACAAAGGGGTACCCCTTTGTGTTTTTTTGGGTGAAAAAAAGTGACCTCCTCAGATCTTCTTCAAACTCACACCGTCTGTCAGGGAGGTCCTGATGACAAGAGTGGTGTGGTAATTTTTGCCCTACCACATCCCAAAGCTGAGATCTAGGGACATGTTGTGCTGCATAAAATGTATAACTGTAAATTTCATGATGGGATTCCTCTTTCCAGTGAAGCTAGGTAAACCCATGAGTAGAAGGGTGAGATAAGAAAAGCCTAGTCAGTCCAATATACTCTACACTGCATCTGTATTTTGCTTTATTGGACGTATAACAAGTTCATAAATTTAATTCCAATATATTCAACACCAATAAACCTATTGAGAGAAAATCCCAGTTACGTAAGTCCTCATATCTCAGCTTTGGGATGAGATAGGCTGAAAATAATCACACCCCTGTGTAAGTCAGGACCTGCTTAATCAACATCGTGAGTTTGGAAGAAATCTGAGACGGTCAAAAATTTAGTCTAAAAAAACACAAACAGGTACCCCTTAGTGTTTTTTTGGGTGAAAAAAGTGACCTCCTCAGATCTTCTTCAAACTCACATCGTGTGTCAGGGAGGTCCTGACGACGAGAGTAGTGTGGTAATTTTTGCCCTACCACATCCCAAAGCTGAGATATAGGGACTTGTTGTGCTGCATAAAATGTATAACTGTAAATTTCATGATGGGATTCCTACTTCCAGTGAAGCTAGGTAAACCCATGAGTAGAAGGGTGAGATAAGAAAAGCCTAGTCAGTCCAATATACTCTACACTGCATCTGTATTTTGCTTTATTGGACGTATAACAAGTTCATAAATTTAATTCCAATATATTCAACACCAATAAACATTTTGAGAGAAAATCCCAGTTACGTTAGTCCTCATATCTCAGCTTTGGGATGAGATAGGCTAAAAATAATCACACCCCTGTGTAAGTCAGGACCTGCTCAATCAACATCGTGAGTTTGGAAGAAATCTGAGATGGTTAAAAAGTTAGTCTAAAAAAAACACAAAGGGGTACCCCTTTGTGTTTTTTTGGGTGAAAAAAGTGACCTCCTCAGATTTTCTTCAAACGCACACCGTGTGTCAGGGAGGTCCTGATGACGAGAGTGGTGTGGTAATTTTTGCCCTACCACATCCCAAAGCTGAGATATAGGGACATGTTGTGCTGCATAAAATGTATAACTGTAAATTTCATGATGGGATTCCTACTTCCAGTGAAGCTAGGTAAACACATGAGTAGAAGGGTGCGATCAGAAAAGCCTAGTCAGTCCAATATAACCTACATTGCATCTGTATTTTGCTTTATTGGACGTATAACAAGCTCATAAATTTAATTCCAATATATTCAACACCAATAAACCTATTGAGAGAAAATCCCAGTTACGTTAGTCCTCATATCTCAGCTTTGGGATGAGACAGGCTGAAAATAATCACACCCCTGTGTAAGTCAGGACCTGCTCAATCAACATCATGAGTTTGGAAGAAATCTGAGACGGTTAAAAAGTTAGTCTAAAAAAAACACAAAGGGGTACCCCTTAGTGTTTTTTTTTTAGGTGAAAAATGTGACCTCCTAAGATCTTCTTCAACCCCACACCGTGTGTCAGGGAGGTCCTGATGATGACAGTGGTGTGGTAATTGTTGCTCTACCACATCCCAAAGCTGAGATATAGGCACATGTTGTGCTGCATAAATTGTATAACTGTAAATTTCATGATGGGATTCCTACTCGCAGTGAAGCTAGGTAAACACACGAGTAGAAGGTTGAGATAAGAAAAGCCTAGTCAGTCCAATATACTCTACACTGCATCTGTATTGTGCTTTATTGGACGTATAACAAGTTCATAAATTTAATTCCAATATATTCAACACCAATAAACCAATTGAGAGAAAATCACAGTTACGTAAGTCCTCAATTCTCAGCTTTGGGATTAGATAGGCTGAAAATAATCACACCCCTGTGTAAGTCAGGACCTGCTTAATCAACATCGTGAGTTTGGAAGAAATCTGAGACGGTCAAAAATTTAATCTAAAAAAACACAAACGGGTACCCCTTAGTGGTTTTTTGCGTGAAAAGAAGTATCCTCCTCAGATCTTCTTCAAACTCACACCGTGTATCAGGGAGGTCCTGATGACGAGAGTGGTGTGGTAATTTTTGCCCTACCACATCCCAAAGCTGAGATATAGGGACATGTTGTGCTGCATAAAATGTATAACTGTAAATTTCATGATGGGATTCCTACTTCCAGTGAAGCTAGGTAAACACACGAGTAGAAGGGTGCGATCAGAAAAGCCTAGTCAGTCCAATATAACCTACATTGCATCTGTATTTTGCTTTATTGGACGTATAACAAGCTCATCAATTTAATTCCAATATATTCAACACCAATAAACCTATTGAGAGAAAATCCCAGTTACGTTAGTCCTCATATCTCAGCTTTGGGATGAGACAGGCTGAAAATAATCACACCCCTGTGTAAGTCAGAACCTGCTCAATCAACATCATGAGTTTGGAAGAAATCTGAGACGGTTAAAAAGTTAGTCTAAAAAAACACAAAGGGGTACCCCTTAGTGGGTTTTTTTTGGGTGAAAAATGTGACCTCCTCAGATCTTCTTCAAACCCACACCGTATCTCAGGGAGGTCCTGACGAAGACAGTGGTGTGGTAATTGTTGCCCTACCACATCCCAAAGCTGAGATATAGGGACATGTTGTGCTGCATAAAATGTATAACTGTAAATTTCATGATGGGATTCTTACTTCCAGTGAAGCTAGGTAAACACATGAGTAGAAGGGTGCGATCAGAAAAGCCTAGTCAGTCCAATATAACCTACACTGCATCTGTATTTTGCTTTATTGGACGTATAACAAGCTCATAAATTTAATTCCAATATATTCAACACCAATAAACCTATTGAGAGAAAATCCCAGTTACGTTAGTCCTCATATCTCAGCTTTGGGATGAGATAGGCTGGAAATAATCACACCCCTGTATACGTCAGGACCTGCTTAATCAACATCGTGAGTTTGGAAGAAATCTGAGACGGTCAAAAATTTAGTCTAGTGGGTTTTTTTTGGGTGAAAAATGTGACCTCTTAAGATCTTCTTCAAACCCACACCGTGTGTCAGAGAGGTCCTGACGAAGACAATGGTGTGGTAATTTTTGCCCTACCACATCCCAAAGCTGAGATATAGGGACATGTTGTGCTGCATAAACTGTATAACTGTAAATTTCATGATGGGACTCCTACTTCCAGTGAAGCTAGGTAAACCCATGAGTAGAAGGGTGAGATAAGAAAAGCCTAGTCAGTCCAATATACTCTATACTGCATCTGTATTTTGCTTTATTGGACGTATAACAAGCTCATAAATTTAATTCCAATATATTCAACACCAATAAAGTGTTGGCACATGTTGTGCTGCATAAATTGTATAACTGTAAATTTCATGATGGGATTCCTACTCGCAGTGAAGCTAGGTAAACATACGAGTAGAAGGTTGAGATAAGAAAAGCCTAGTCAGTCCAATATACTCTACACTGCATCTGTATTGTGCTTTATTGGACGTATAACAAGTTCATAAATTTAATTCCAATATATTCAACACCAATAAACCAATTGAGAGAAAATCACAGTTACGTAAGTCCTCAATTCTCAGCTTTGGGATTAGATAGGCTGAAAATAATCACACCCCTGTGTAAGTCAGGACCTGCTTAATCAACATCGTGAGTTTGGAAGAAATCTGAGATGGTCAAAAATTTTGTCTAAAAAAACACAAAGGGATTCCTACTTCCAGTGAAGCTAGGTAAACACACGAGTAGAAGGGTGCGATCAGAAAAGCCTAGTCAGTCCAATATAACCTACATTGCATCTGTATTTTGCTTTATTGGACGTATAACAAGTTCATAAATTTAATTCCAATATATTCAACACCAATAAACCAATTGAGAGAAAATCCCAGTTACGTAAGTCCTCAATTCTCAGCTTTAGGATTTCATAGGCTGAAAATAATCACACCCCTGTGTAAGTCAGGACCTGCTTAATCAACATCGTGAGTTTGGAAGAAATCTGAGACGGTCAAAAATTTAGTCTAAAAAAACACAAACAGGTACCCCTTAGTGTTTTTTTGGGTGAAGAAAAGTATCCTCCTCAGATCTTCTTCAAACTCACACCGTGTGTCAAGGAGGTCCTGACGACGAGAGTGGTGCGGTAATTTTTGCCCTACCACATCCCAAAGCTGAGATATAGGGACATGTTGTGCTGCATAAAATGTATAACTGTAAATTTCATGATGGGATTCCTACTTCCATTGAAGCTAGGTAAACCCATGAGTAGAAGGGTGAGATAAGAAAAGCCTAGTCAGTCCAATATACTCTACACTGCATCTGTATTTTGCTTTATTGGACGTATAACAAGTTCATAAATTTAATTCCAATATATTCAACACCAATAAACCAATTGAGAGAAAATCCCAGTTACGTAAGTCCTCAATTCTCAGCTTTAGGATTTCATAGGCTGAAAATAATCACACCCCTGTGTAAGTCAGGACCTGCTTAATCAACATCGTGAGTTTGGAAGAAATCTGAGACGGTCAAAAATTTAGTCTAAAAAAACACAAACAGGTACCCCTTAGTGTTTTTTTGGGTGAAGAAAAGTATCCTCCTCAGATCTTCTTCAAACTCACACCGTGTGTCAGGGAGGTCCTGACGACGAGAGTGGTGTGGTAATTTTTGCCCAAGTTCATAAATTCAATTCCAATATATTCAACACCAATAAACCAATTGAGAGAAAATCCCAGTTACGTAAGTCCTCATTTCTCAGCTTTGGGATTAGATAGGCTGAAAATAATCACACCCCTGTGTAAGTCAGGACCTGCTTAATCAACATCGTGAGTTTGGAAGAAATCTGAGACGGTCAAAAACTTAGTCTAAAAAAACACAAACAGGTACCCCTTAGTGTTTTTTTGGGTGAAAAAAGTGATCTCCTCAGATCTTCTTCAAACTCACACCGTGTGTCAGGGAGGTCCTGACGACGAGAGTAGTGTGGTAAATTTTGCCCTACCACATCCCAAAGCTGAGATATAGGGACATGTTGTGCTGCATAAAATGTATAACTGTAAATTTCATGATGGGATTCCTACTTCCAGTGAAGCTAGGTAAACCCATGAGTAGAAGGGTGAGATAAGAAAAGCCTAGTCAGTCCAATATACTGCATCTGTATTTTGCTTTATTGGACGTATAACAAGTTCATAAATTTAATTCCAATATATTCAACAACAATAAACCAATTGAGAGAAAATCCCAGTTACGTAAGTCCTCAATTCTCAGCTTTGGGATTAGATAGGCTGAAAATAATCACACCCCTGTGTAAGTCAGGACCTGCTTAATCAACATCGTGAGTTTGGAAGAAATCTGAGACGGTCAAAAATTTAGTCTAAAAAACACAAAGGGGTACCCCTTTGTGTTTTTTTGGGTGAAAAAAAGTGACCTCCTCAGATCTTCTTCAAACTCACACCGTGTGTCAGGGAGGTCCTGACGACGAGAGTGGTGTGGTAATTTTTGCCCTACCACATCCCAAAGCTGAGATATAGGGACATGTTGTGCTGCATAAAATGTATAACCGTAAATTTCATGATAGGATTCCTACTTCCAGTGAAGCTAGGTAAACCCATGAGTAGAAGGGTGAGATAAGAAAAGCCTAGTCAGTCCAATATACTCTACACCGCATCTGTATTTTGCTTTATTGGATGTATAACAAGTTCATAAATTTAATTCCAATATATTCAACACCAATAAACCTATTGAGAGAAAATCCCAGTTACGTAAGTCCTCAATTCTCAGCTTTGGGATGAGATAGGCTGAAAATAATCACACCCCTGTGTAAGTCAGGACCTGCTTAATCAACATCGTGAGTTTGGAAGAAATCTGAGACGGTCAAAATTTTAGTCAAAAAAAAAAAACACAAAGGGGTACCCCTTAGTGTTTTTTTGGGTGAAAAAAAGTATCCTCCTCAGATCTTCTTCAAACTCACACCGTGTGTCAAGGAGGTCCTGACGACGAGAGTGGTGCGGTAATTTTTGCCCTACCACATCCCAAAGCTGAGATATAGGGACATGTTGTGCTGCATAAAATGTATAACTGTAAATTTCATGATGGGATTCCTACTTCCAGTGAAGCTAGGTAAACCCATGAGTAGAAGGGTGAGATAAGAAAAGCCTAGTCAGTCCAATATACCGCATCTGTATTTTGCTTTATTGGACGTATAACAAGTTCATAAATTTAATTCCAATATATTCAACACCAATAAACCAATTGAGAGAAAATCCCAGTTACGTAAGTCCTCAATTCTCAGCTTTAGGATTAGATAGGCTGAAAATAATCACACCCCTGTGTAAGTCAGGACCTGCTTAATCAACATCGTGAGTTTGGAAGAAATCTGAGACGGTCAAAAATTTAGTCTAAAAAAACACAAACAGGTACCCCTTAGTGTTTTTTGGGTGAAAAAAGTATCCTCCTCAGATCTTCTTCAAACTCACACCGTGTGTCAGGGAGGTCCTGACGACGAGAGTGGTGTGGTAATTTTTGCCCAAGTTCATAAATTCAATTCCAATATATTCAACACCAATAAACCAATTGAGAGAAAATCCCAGTTACGTAAGTCCTCAATTCTCAGCTTTGGGATTAGATAGGCTGAAAATAATCACACCCCTGTGTAAGTCAGGACCTGCTTAATCAACAACGTGAGTTTGGAAGAAATCTGAGACGGTCAAAAATTTAGTCTAAAAAAACACAAAGGGGTACCCCTTTGTGTTTTTTGGGTGAAAAAAAGTGACCTCCTCAGATCTTCTTCAAACTCACACCGTGTGTCAGGGAGGTCCTGACGACGAGAGTGGTGCGGTAATTTTTGCCCTACCACATCCCAAAGCTGAGATATAGGGACATGTTGTGCTGCATAAAATGTATAACTGTAAATTTCATGATGGGATTCCTACTTCCAGTGAAGCTAGGTAAACCCATGAGTAGAAGGGTGAGATAAGAAAAGCCTAGTCAGTCCAATATACTCTACACCGCATCTGTATTTTGCTTTATTGGACGTATAACAAGTTCATAAATTTAATTCCAATATATTCAACACCAATAAACCAATTGAGAGAAAATCCCAGTTACGTAAGTCCTCAATTCTCAGCTTTAGGATTTCATAGGCTGAAAATAATCACACCCCTGTGTAAGTCAGGACCTGCTTAATCAACATCGTGAGTTTGGAAGAAATCTGAGACGGTCAAAAATTTAGTCTAAAAAAACACAAACAGGTACCCCTTAGTGTTTTTTTGGGTGAAGAAAAGTATCCTCCTCAGATCTTCTTCAAACTCACACCGTGTGTCAGGGAGGTCCTGACGACGAGAGTGGTGTGGTAATTTTTGCCCAAGTTCATAAATTCAATTCCAATATATTCAACACCAATAAACCAATTGAGAGAAAATCCCAGTTACGTAAGTCCTCATTTCTCAGCTTTGGGATTAGATAGGCTGAAAATAATCACACCCCTGTGTAAGTCAGGACCTGCTTAATCAACATCGTGAGTTTGGAAGAAATCTGAGACGGTCAAAAATTTAGTCTAAAAAAACACAAAGGGGTACCCCTTTGTGTTTTTTTGGGTGAAAAAAAGTGACCTCCTCAGATCTTCTTCAAACTCACACCGTGTGTCAGGGAGGTCCTGACGACGAGAGTGGTGTGGTAATTTTTGCCCTACCACATCCCAAAGCTGAGATATAGGGACATGTTGTGCTGCATAAAATGTATAACTGTAAATTTCATGATGGGATTCCTACTTCCAATGAAGCTAGGTAAACCCATGAGTAGAAGGGTGAGATAAGAAAAGCCTAGTCAGTCCAATATACTCTACACTGCATCTGTATTTTGCTTTATTGGATGTATAACAAGTTCATAAATTTAATTCCAATATATTCAACACCAATAAACCTATTGAGAGAAAATCCCAGTTACGTAAGTCCTCATATCTCAGCTTTGGGATGAGATAGGCTGAAAATAATCACACCCCTGTGTAAGTCAGGACCTGCTTAATCAACATCGTGAGTTTGGAAGAAATCTGAGACGGTCATAATTTTAGTCAAAAAAAAAAACGCAAAAGGGTACCCTTTAGTGTTTTTTTGGGTGAAAAAAAGTATCCTCCTCAGATCTTCTTCAAACTCAAACCATGTGTCAGGGAGGTCCTGACGAAGAGAGTGGTGTGGTAATTTTTGCCCAAGTTCATAAATTCAATTCCAATATATTCAACACCAATAAACCAATTGAGAGAAAATCCCAGTTACGTAAGTCCTCATATCTCAGCTTTGGGATGAGATAGGCTGAAAATAATCACACCCCTGTGTAAGTCAGGACCTGCTTAATCAACATCGTGAGTTTGGAAGACATCTGAGACGGTCAAAAATTTAGTCTAAAAAAACACAAACAGGTACCCCTTA
The DNA here is from genome assembly GCF_029633855.1 of Hoplias malabaricus. NCBI lineage: Eukaryota > Metazoa > Chordata > Actinopteri > Characiformes > Erythrinidae > Hoplias > Hoplias malabaricus. The sequence continues at coordinate 2,434,082 of NW_027101191.1, forward strand.
GTGTTTTTTTGGGTGAAAAAAAGTGACCTCCTCAGATCTTCTTCAAACTCACACCGTGTGTCAGGGAGGTCCTGACGACGAGAGTAGTGCGGTAATTTTTGCCCTACCACATCCCAAAGCTGAGATATAGGGACATGTTGTGCTGCATAAAATGTATAACTGTAAATTTCATGATGGGATTCCTACTTCCAGTGAAGCTAGGTAAACCCATGAGTAGAAGGGTGAGATAAGAAAAGCCTAGTCAGTCCAATATACTCTACACCGCATCTGTATTTTGCTTTATTGGATGTATAACAAGTTCATAAATTTAATTCCAATATATTCAACACCAATAAACCTATTGAGAGAAAATCCCAGTTACGTAAGTCCTCAATTCTCAGCTTTGGGATGAGATAGGCTGAAAATAATCACACCCCTGTGTAAGTCAGGACCTGCTTAATCAACATCGTGAGTTTGGAAGAAATCTGAGACGGTCAAAATTTTAGTCAAAAAAAAAAAACACAAAGGGGTACCCCTTAGTGTTTTTTTGGGTGAAAAAAAGTATCCTCCTCAGATCTTCTTCAAACTCACACCGTGTGTCAAGGAGGTCCTGACGACGAGAGTGGTGCGGTAATTTTTGCCCTACCACATCCCAAAGCTGAGATATAGGGACATGTTGTGCTGCATAAAATGTATAACTGTAAATTTCATGATGGGATTCCTACTTCCAGTGAAGCTAGGTAAACCCATGAGTAGAAGGGTGAGATAAGAAAAGCCTAGTCAGTCCAATATACCGCATCTGTATTTTGCTTTATTGGACGTATAACAAGTTCATAAATTTAATTCCAATATATTCAACACCAATAAACCTATTGAGAGAAAATCCCAGTTACGTAAGTCCTCATATCTCAGCTTTGGGATGAGATAGGCTGAAAATAATCACACCCCTGTGTAAGTCAGGACCTGCTTAATCAACATCGTGAGTTTGGAAGAAATCTGAGATGGTCAAAAATTTAGTCTAAAAAAACACAAACAGGTACCCCTTAGTGTTTTTTTGGGTGAAAAAAGTGATCTCCTCAGATCTTCTTCAAACTCACACCGTGTGTCAGGGAGGTCCTGACGACGAGAGTGGTGTGGTAATTTTTGCCCAAGTTCATAAATTCAATTCCAATATATTCAACACCAATAAACCAATTGAGAGAAAATCCCAGTTACGTAAGTCCTCAATTCTCAGCTTTGGGATTAGATAGGCTGAAAATAATCACACCCCTGTGTAAGTCAGGACCTGCTTAATCAACATCGTGAGTTTGGAAGAAATCTGAGACGGTCAAAAATTTAGTCTAAAAAAACACAAACAGGTACCCCTTAGTGTTTTTTTGGGTGAAGAAAAGTATCCTCCTCAGATCTTCTTCAAACTCACACCGTGTGTCAGGGAGGTCCTGACGACGAGAGTGGTGTGGTAATTTTTGCCCAAGTTCATAAATTCAATTCCAATATATTCAACACCAATAAACCAATTGAGAGAAAATCCCAGTTACGTAAGTCCTCATTTCTCAGCTTTGGGATTAGATAGGCTGAAAATAATCACACCCCTGTGTAAGTCAGGACCTGCTTAATCAACATCGTGAGTTTGGAAGAAATCTGAGACGGTCAAAAATTTAGTCTAAAAAAACACAAAGGGGTACCCCTTTGTGTTTTTTTGGGTGAAAAAAAGTGACCTCCTCAGATCTTCTTCAAACTCACACCGTGTGTCAGGGAGGTCCTGACGACGAGAGTGGTGTGGTAATTTTTGCCCTACCACATCCCAAAGCTGAGATATAGGGACATGTTGTGCTGCATAAAATGTATAACTGTAAATTTCATGATGGGATTCCTACTTCCAATGAAGCTAGGTAAACCCATGAGTAGAAGGGTGAGATAAGAAAAGCCTAGTCAGTCCAATATACTCTACACTGCATCTGTATTTTGCTTTATTGGATGTATAACAAGTTCATAAATTTAATTCCAATATATTCAACACCAATAAACCTATTGAGAGAAAATCCCAGTTACGTAAGTCCTCATATCTCAGCTTTGGGATGAGATAGGCTGAAAATAATCACACCCCTGTGTAAGTCAGGACCTGCTTAATCAACATCGTGAGTTTGGAAGAAATCTGAGACGGTCATAATTTTAGTCAAAAAAAAAAACGCAAAAGGGTACCCTTTAGTGTTTTTTTGGGTGAAAAAAAGTATCCTCCTCAGATCTTCTTCAAACTCAAACCATGTGTCAGGGAGGTCCTGACGAAGAGAGTGGTGTGGTAATTTTTGCCCAAGTTCATAAATTCAATTCCAATATATTCAACACCAATAAACCAATTGAGAGAAAATCCCAGTTACGTAAGTCCTCATATCTCAGCTTTGGGATGAGATAGGCTGAAAATAATCACACCCCTGTGTAAGTCAGGACCTGCTTAATCAACATCGTGAGTTTGGAAGACATCTGAGACGGTCAAAAATTTAGTCTAAAAAAACACAAACAGGTACCCCTTAGTGTTTTTTTGGGTGAAAAAAGTGATCTCCTCAGATCTTCTTCAAACTCACACCGTGTGTCAGGGAGGTCCTGACGACGAGAGTAGTGCGGTAATTTTTGCCCTACCACATCCCAAAGCTGAGATATAGGGACATGTTGTGCTGCATAAAATGTATAACTGTAAATTTCATGATGGGATTCCTACTTCCAGTGAAGCTAGGTAAACCCATGAGTAGAAGGGTGAGATAAGAAAAGCCTAGTCAGTCCAATATACTCTACACCGCATCTGTATTTTGCTTTATTGGATGTATAACAAGTTCATAAATTTAATTCCAATATATTCAACACCAATAAACCTATTGAGAGAAAATCCCAGTTACGTAAGTCCTCAATTCTCAGCTTTGGGATGAGATAGGCTGAAAATAATCACACCCCTGTGTAAGTCAGGACCTGCTTAATCAACATCGTGAGTTTGGAAGAAATCTGAGACGGTCAAAATTTTAGTCAAAAAAAAAAAAACACAAAGGGGTACCCCTTAGTGTTTTTTTGGGTGAAAAAAAGTATCCTCCTCAGATCTTCTTCAAACTCACACCGTGTGTCAAGGAGGTCCTGACGACGAGAGTGGTGCGGTAATTTTTGCCCTACCACATCCCAAAGCTGAGATATAGGGACATGTTGTGCTGCATAAAATGTATAACTGTAAATTTCATGATGGGATTCCTACTTCCAGTGAAGCTAGGTAAACCCATGAGTAGAAGGGTGAGATAAGAAAAGCCTAGTCAGTCCAATATACCGCATCTGTATTTTGCTTTATTGGACGTATAACAAGTTCATAAATTTAATTCCAATATATTCAACACCAATAAACCTATTGAGAGAAAATCCCAGTTACGTAAGTCCTCATATCTCAGCTTTGGGATGAGATAGGCTGAAAATAATCACACCCCTGTGTAAGTCAGGACCTGCTTAATCAACATCGTGAGTTTGGAAGAAATCTGAGATGGTCAAAAATTTAGTCTAAAAAAACACAAACAGGTACCCCTTAGTGTTTTTTTGGGTGAAAAAAGTGATCTCCTCAGATCTTCTTCAAACTCACACCGTGTGTCAGGGAGGTCCTGACGACGAGAGTGGTGTGGTAATTTTTGCCCAAGTTCATAAATTCAATTCCAATATATTCAACACCAATAAACCAATTGAGAGAAAATCCCAGTTACGTAAGTCCTCAATTCTCAGCTTTGGGATTAGATAGGCTGAAAATAATCACACCCCTGTGTAAGTCAGGACCTGCTTAATCAACATCGTGAGTTTGGAAGAAATCTGAGACGGTCAAAAATTTAGTCTAAAAAAAAAAAACACAAAGGGGTACCCCTTAGTGTTTTTTTGGGTGAAAAAAAGTATCCTCCTCAGATCTTCTTCAAACTCACACCGTGTGTCAAGGAGGTCCTGACGACGAGAGTGGTGCGGTAATTCTTGCCCTACCACGTCCCAAAGCTGAGATATAGGGACATGTTGTGCTGCATAAAATGTATAACTGTAAATTTCATGATGGGATTCCTACTTCCAGTGAAGCTAGGTAAACCCATGAGTAGAAGGGTGAGATAAGAAAAGCCTAGTCAGTCCAATATACTCTACACTGCATCTGTATTTTGCTTTATTGGACGTATAACAAGTTCATAAATTTAATTCCAATATATTCAACACCAATAAACCTATTGAGAGAAAATCCCAGTTACGTAAGTCCTCATATCTCAGCTTTGGGATGAGATAGGCTGAAAATAATCACACCCCTGTGTAAGTCAGGACCTGCTTAATCAACATCGTGAGTTTGGAAGAAATCTGAGACGGTCAAAAACTTAGTCTAAAAAAACACAAACAGGTACCCCTTAGTGTTTTTTTGGGTGAAAAAAGTGATCTCCTCAGATCTTCTTCAAACTCACACCGTGTGTCAGGGAGGTCCTGACGACGAGAGTAGTGTGGTAAATTTTGCCCTACCACATCCCAAAGCTGAGATATAGGGACATGTTGTGCTGCATAAAATGTATAACTGTAAATTTCATGATGGGATTCCTACTTCCAGTGAAGCTAGGTAAACCCATGAGTAGAAGGGTGAGATAAGAAAAGCCTAGTCAGTCCAATATACTCTACACTGCATCTGTATTTTGCTTTATTGGACGTATAACAAGTTCATAAATTTAATTCCAATATATTCAACACCAATAAACCAATTGAGAGAAAATCCCAGTTACGTAAGTCCTCAATTCTCAGCTTTAGGATTTCATAGGCTGAAAATAATCACACCCCTGTGTAAGTCAGGACCTGCTTAATCAACATCGTGAGTTTGGAAGAAATCTGAGACGGTCAAAAATTTAGTCTAAAAAAACACAAACAGGTACCCCTTAGTGTTTTTTTGGGTGAAGAAAAGTATCCTCCTCAGATCTTCTTCAAACTCACACCGTGTGTCAGGGAGGTCCTGACGACGAGAGTGGTGTGGTAATTTTTGCCCAAGTTCATAAATTCAATTCCAATATATTCAACACCAATAAACCAATTGAGAGAAAATCCCAGTTACGTAAGTCCTCATTTCTCAGCTTTGGGATTAGATAGGCTGAAAATAATCACACCCCTGTGTAAGTCAGGACCTGCTTAATCAACATCGTGAGTTTGGAAGAAATCTGAGACGGTCAAAAACTTAGTCTAAAAAAACACAAACAGGTACCCCTTAGTGTTTTTTTGGGTGAAAAAAGTGATCTCCTCAGATCTTCTTCAAACTCACACCGTGTGTCAGGGAGGTCCTGACGACGAGAGTAGTGTGGTAAATTTTGCCCTACCACATCCCAAAGCTGAGATATAGGGACATGTTGTGCTGCATAAAATGTATAACTGTAAATTTCATGATGGGATTCCTACTTCCAGTGAAGCTAGGTAAACCCATGAGTAGAAGGGTGAGATAAGAAAAGCCTAGTCAGTCCAATATACTGCATCTGTATTTTGCTTTATTGGACGTATAACAAGTTCATAAATTTAATTCCAATATATTCAACAACAATAAACCAATTGAGAGAAAATCCCAGTTACGTAAGTCCTCAATTCTCAGCTTTGGGATTAGATAGGCTGAAAATAATCACACCCCTGTGTAAGTCAGGACCTGCTTAATCAACATCGTGAGTTTGGAAGAAATCTGAGACGGTCAAAAATTTAGTCTAAAAAACACAAAGGGGTACCCCTTTGTGTTTTTTTGGGTGAAAAAAAGTGACCTCCTCAGATCTTCTTCAAACTCACACCGTGTGTCAGGGAGGTCCTGACGACGAGAGTGGTGTGGTAATTTTTGCCCTACCACATCCCAAAGCTGAGATATAGGGACATGTTGTGCTGCATAAAATGTATAACCGTAAATTTCATGATAGGATTCCTACTTCCAGTGAAGCTAGGTAAACCCATGAGTAGAAGGGTGAGATAAGAAAAGCCTAGTCAGTCCAATATACTCTACACCGCATCTGTATTTTGCTTTATTGGATGTATAACAAGTTCATAAATTTAATTCCAATATATTCAACACCAATAAACCTATTGAGAGAAAATCCCAGTTACGTAAGTCCTCAATTCTCAGCTTTGGGATGAGATAGGCTGAAAATAATCACACCCCTGTGTAAGTCAGGACCTGCTTAATCAACATCGTGAGTTTGGAAGAAATCTGAGACGGTCAAAATTTTAGTCAAAAAAAAAAAACACAAAGGGGTACCCCTTAGTGTTTTTTTGGGTGAAAAAAAGTATCCTCCTCAGATCTTCTTCAAACTCACACCGTGTGTCAAGGAGGTCCTGACGACGAGAGTGGTGCGGTAATTTTTGCCCTACCACATCCCAAAGCTGAGATATAGGGACATGTTGTGCTGCATAAAATGTATAACTGTAAATTTCATGATGGGATTCCTACTTCCAGTGAAGCTAGGTAAACCCATGAGTAGAAGGGTGAGATAAGAAAAGCCTAGTCAGTCCAATATACCGCATCTGTATTTTGCTTTATTGGACGTATAACAAGTTCATAAATTTAATTCCAATATATTCAACACCAATAAACCAATTGAGAGAAAATCCCAGTTACGTAAGTCCTCAATTCTCAGCTTTAGGATTAGATAGGCTGAAAATAATCACACCCCTGTGTAAGTCAGGACCTGCTTAATCAACATCGTGAGTTTGGAAGAAATCTGAGACGGTCAAAAATTTAGTCTAAAAAAACACAAACAGGTACCCCTTAGTGTTTTTTGGGTGAAAAAAGTATCCTCCTCAGATCTTCTTCAAACTCACACCGTGTGTCAGGGAGGTCCTGACGACGAGAGTGGTGTGGTAATTTTTGCCCAAGTTCATAAATTCAATTCCAATATATTCAACACCAATAAACCAATTGAGAGAAAATCCCAGTTACGTAAGTCCTCAATTCTCAGCTTTGGGATTAGATAGGCTGAAAATAATCACACCCCTGTGTAAGTCAGGACCTGCTTAATCAACAACGTGAGTTTGGAAGAAATCTGAGACGGTCAAAAATTTAGTCTAAAAAAACACAAAGGGGTACCCCTTTGTGTTTTTTGGGTGAAAAAAAGTGACCTCCTCAGATCTTCTTCAAACTCACACCGTGTGTCAGGGAGGTCCTGACGACGAGAGTGGTGCGGTAATTTTTGCCCTACCACATCCCAAAGCTGAGATATAGGGACATGTTGTGCTGCATAAAATGTATAACTGTAAATTTCATGATGGGATTCCTACTTCCAGTGAAGCTAGGTAAACCCATGAGTAGAAGGGTGAGATAAGAAAAGCCTAGTCAGTCCAATATACTCTACACCGCATCTGTATTTTGCTTTATTGGACGTATAACAAGTTCATAAATTTAATTCCAATATATTCAACACCAATAAACCAATTGAGAGAAAATCCCAGTTACGTAAGTCCTCAATTCTCAGCTTTAGGATTTCATAGGCTGAAAATAATCACACCCCTGTGTAAGTCAGGACCTGCTTAATCAACATCGTGAGTTTGGAAGAAATCTGAGACGGTCAAAAATTTAGTCTAAAAAAACACAAACAGGTACCCCTTAGTGTTTTTTTGGGTGAAGAAAAGTATCCTCCTCAGATCTTCTTCAAACTCACACCGTGTGTCAGGGAGGTCCTGACGACGAGAGTGGTGTGGTAATTTTTGCCCAAGTTCATAAATTCAATTCCAATATATTCAACACCAATAAACCAATTGAGAGAAAATCCCAGTTACGTAAGTCCTCATTTCTCAGCTTTGGGATTAGATAGGCTGAAAATAATCACACCCCTGTGTAAGTCAGGACCTGCTTAATCAACATCGTGAGTTTGGAAGAAATCTGAGACGGTCAAAAACTTAGTCTAAAAAAACACAAACAGGTACCCCTTAGTGTTTTTTTGGGTGAAAAAAGTGATCTCCTCAGATCTTCTTCAAACTCACACCGTGTGTCAGGGAGGTCCTGACGACGAGAGTAGTGTGGTCAATTTTGCCCTACCACATCCCAAAGCTGAGATATAGGGACATGTTGTGCTGCATAAAATGTATAACTGTAAATTTCATGATGGGATTCCTACTTCCAGTGAAGCTAGGTAAACCCATGAGTAGAAGGGTGAGATAAGAAAAGCCTAGTCAGTCCAATATACTGCATCTGTATTTTGCTTTATTGGACGTATAACAAGTTCATAAATTTAATTCCAATATATTCAACAACAATAAACCAATTGAGAGAAAATCCCAGTTACGTAAGTCCTCAATTCTCAGCTTTGGGATTAGATAGGCTGAAAATAATCACACCCCTGTGTAAGTCAGGACCTGCTTAATCAACATCGTGAGTTTGGAAGAAATCTGAGACGGTCAAAAATTTAGTCTAAAAAACACAAAGGGGTACCCCTTTGTGTTTTTTTGGGTGAAAAAAAGTGACCTCCTCAGATCTTCTTCAAACTCACACCGTGTGTCAGGGAGGTCCTGACGACGAGAGTGGTGTGGTAATTTTTGCCCTACCACATCCCAAAGCTGAGATATAGGGACATGTTGTGCTGCATAAAATGTATAACCGTAAATTTCATGATAGGATTCCTACTTCCAGTGAAGCTAGGTAAACCCATGAGTAGAAGGGTGAGATAAGAAAAGCCTAGTCAGTCCAATATACTCTACACCGCATCTGTATTTTGCTTTATTGGATGTATAACAAGTTCATAAATTTAATTCCAATATATTCAACACCAATAAACCTATTGAGAGAAAATCCCAGTTACGTAAGTCCTCAATTCTCAGCTTTGGGATGAGATAGGCTGAAAATAATCACACCCCTGTGTAAGTCAGGACCTGCTTAATCAACATCGTGAGTTTGGAAGAAATCTGAGACGGTCAAAATTTTAGTCAAAAAAAAAAAACACAAAGGGGTACCCCTTAGTGTTTTTTTGGGTGAAAAAAAGTATCCTCCTCAGATCTTCTTCAAACTCACACCGTGTGTCAAGGAGGTCCTGACGACGAGAGTGGTGCGGTAATTTTTGCCCTACCACATCCCAAAGCTGAGATATAGGGACATGTTGTGCTGCATAAAATGTATAACTGTAAATTTCATGATGGGATTCCTACTTCCAGTGAAGCTAGGTAAACCCATGAGTAGAAGGGTGAGATAAGAAAAGCCTAGTCAGTCCAATATACCGCATCTGTATTTTGCTTTATTGGACGTATAACAAGTTCATAAATTTAATTCCAATATATTCAACACCAATAAACCAATTGAGAGAAAATCCCAGTTACGTAAGTCCTCAATTCTCAGCTTTAGGATTAGATAGGCTGAAAATAATCACACCCCTGTGTAAGTCAGGACCTGCTTAATCAACATCGTGAGTTTGGAAGAAATCTGAGACGGTCAAAAATTTAGTCTAAAAAAACACAAACAGGTACCCCTTAGTGTTTTTTGGGTGAAAAAAGTATCCTCCTCAGATCTTCTTCAAACTCACACCGTGTGTCAGGGAGGTCCTGACGACGAGAGTGGTGTGGTAATTTTTGCCCAAGTTCATAAATTCAATTCCAATATATTCAACACCAATAAACCAATTGAGAGAAAATCCCAGTTACGTAAGTCCTCAATTCTCAGCTTTGGGATTAGATAGGCTGAAAATAATCACACCCCTGTGTAAGTCAGGACCTGCTTAATCAACAACGTGAGTTTGGAAGAAATCTGAGACGGTCAAAAATTTAGTCTAAAAAAACACAAAGGGGTACCCCTTTGTGTTTTTTGGGTGAAAAAAAGTGACCTCCTCAGATCTTCTTCAAACTCACACCGTGTGTCAGGGAGGTCCTGACGACGAGAGTGGTGCGGTAATTTTTGCCCTACCACATCCCAAAGCTGAGATATAGGGACATGTTGTGCTGCATAAAATGTATAACTGTAAATTTCATGATGGGATTCCTACTTCCAGTGAAGCTAGGTAAACCCATGAGTAGAAGGGTGAGATAAGAAAAGCCTAGTCAGTCCAATATACTCTACACCGCATCTGTATTTTGCTTTATTGGACGTATAACAAGTTCATAAATTTAATTCCAATATATTCAACACCAATAAACCAATTGAGAGAAAATCCCAGTTACGTAAGTCCTCAATTCTCAGCTTTAGGATTTCATAGGCTGAAAATAATCACACCCCTGTGTAAGTCAGGACCTGCTTAATCAACATCGTGAGTTTGGAAGAAATCTGAGACGGTCAAAAATTTAGTCTAAAAAAACACAAACAGGTACCCCTTAGTGTTTTTTTGGGTGAAGAAAAGTATCCTCCTCAGATCTTCTTCAAACTCACACCGTGTGTCAGGGAGGTCCTGACGACGAGAGTGGTGTGGTAATTTTTGCCCAAGTTCATAAATTCAATTCCAATATATTCAACACCAATAAACCAATTGAGAGAAAATCCCAGTTACGTAAGTCCTCATTTCTCAGCTTTGGGATTAGATAGGCTGAAAATAATCACACCCCTGTGTAAGTCAGGACCTGCTTAATCAACATCGTGAGTTTGGAAGAAATCTGAGACGGTCAAAAATTTAGTCTAAAAAAACACAAAGGGGTACCCCTTTGTGTTTTTTTGGGTGAAAAAAAGTGACCTCCTCAGATCTTCTTCAAACTCACACCGTGTGTCAGGGAGGTCCTGACGACGAGAGTGGTGTGGTAATTTTTGCCCTACCACATCCCAAAGCTGAGATATAGGGACATGTTGTGCTGCATAAAATGTATAACTGTAAATTTCATGATGGGATTCCTACTTCCAGTGAAGCTAGGTAAACCCATGAGTAGAAGGGTGAGATAAGAAAAGCCTAGTCAGTCCAATATACCGCATCTGTATTTTGCTTTATTGGACGTATAACAAGTTCATAAATTTAATTCCAATATATTCAACACCAATAAACCAATTGAGAGAAAATCCCAGTTACGTAAGTCCTCAATTCTCAGCTTTAGGATTAGATAGGCTGAAAATAATCACACCCCTGTGTAAGTCAGGACCTGCTTAATCAACATCGTGAGTTTGGAAGAAATCTGAGACGGTCAAAAATTTAGTCTAAAAAAACACAAAGGGGTACCCCTTTGTGTTTTTTTGGGTGAAAAAAAGTATCCTCCTCAGATCTTCTTCAAACTCACACCGTGTGTCAAGGAGGTCCTGACGACGAGAGTGGTGCGGTAATTTTTGCCCTACCACATCCCAAAGCTGAGATATAGGGACATGTTGTGCTGCATAAAATGTATAACTGTAAATTTCATGATGGGATTCCTACTTCCAGTGAAGCTAGGTAAACCCATGAGTAGAAGGGTGAGATAAGAAAAGCCTAGTCAGTCCAATATACTCTACACTGCATCTGTATTTTGCTTTATTGGACGTATAACAAGTTCATAAATTTAATTCCAATATATTCAACACCAATAAACCAATTGAGAGAAAATCCCAGTTACGTAAGTCCTCAATTCTCAGCTTTAGGATTTCATAGGCTGAAAATAATCACACCCCTGTGTAAGTCAGGACCTGCTTAATCAACATCGTGAGTTTGGAAGAAATCTGAGACGGTCAAAAATTTAGTCTAAAAAAACACAAACAGGTACCCCTTAGTGTTTTTTTGGGTGAAGAAAAGTATCCTCCTCAGATCTTCTTCAAACTCACACCGTGTGTCAGGGAGGTCCTGACGACGAGAGTGGTGTGGTAATTTTTGCCCAAGTTCATAAATTCAATTCCAATATATTCAACACCAATAAACCAATTGAGAGAAAATCCCAGTTACGTAAGTCCTCATTTCTCAGCTTTGGGATTAGATAGGCTGAAAATAATCACACCCCTGTGTAAGTCAGGACCTGCTTAATCAACATCGTGAGTTTGGAAGAAATCTGAGACGGTCAAAAACTTAGTCTAAAAAAACACAAACAGGTACCCCTTAGTGTTTTTTTGGGTGAAAAAAGTGATCTCCTCAGATCTTCTTCAAACTCACACCGTGTGTCAGGGAGGTCCTGACGACGAGAGTAGTGTGGTCAATTTTGCCCTACCACATCCCAAAGCTGAGATATAGGGACATGTTGTGCTGCATAAAATGTATAACTGTAAATTTCATGATGGGATTCCTACTTCCAGTGAAGCTAGGTAAACCCATGAGTAGAAGGGTGAGATAAGAAAAGCCTAGTCAGTCCAATATACTGCATCTGTATTTTGCTTTATTGGACGTATAACAAGTTCATAAATTTAATTCCAATATATTCAACAACAATAAACCAATTGAGAGAAAATCCCAGTTACGTAAGTCCTCAATTCTCAGCTTTGGGATTAGATAGGCTGAAAATAATCACACCCCTGTGTAAGTCAGGACCTGCTTAATCAACAACGTGAGTTTGGAAGAAATCTGAGACGGTCAAAAATTTAGTCTAAAAAAACACAAAGGGGTACCCCTTTGTGTTTTTTGGGTGAAAAAAAGTGACCTCCTCAGATCTTCTTCAAACTCACACCGTGTGTCAGGGAGGTCCTGACGACGAGAGTGGTGTGGTAATTTTTGCCCAAGTTCATAAATTCAATTCCAATATATTCAACACCAATAAACCAATTGAGAGAAAATCCCAGTTACGTAAGTCCTCAATTCTCAGCTTTGGGATTAGATAGGCTGAAAATAATCACACCCCTGTGTAAGTCAGGACCTGCTTAATCAACAACGTGAGTTTGGAAGAAATCTGAGACGGTCAAAAATTTAGTCTAAAAAAACACAAAGGGGTACCCCTTTGTGTTTTTTGGGTGAAAAAAAGTGACCTCCTCAGATCTTCTTCAAACTCACACCGTGTGTCAGGGAGGTCCTGACGACGAGAGTGGTGCGGTAATTTTTGCCCTACCACATCCCAAAGCTGAGATATAGGGACATGTTGTGCTGCATAAAATGTATAACTGTAAATTTCATGATGGGATTCCTACTTCCAGTGAAGCTAGGTAAACCCATGAGTAGAAGGGTGAGATAAGAAAAGCCTAGTCAGTCCAATATACTCTACACCGCATCTGTATTTTGCTTTATTGGACGTATAACAAGTTCATAAATTTAATTCCAATATATTCAACACCAATAAACCAATTGAGAGAAAATCCCAGTTACGTAAGTCCTCAATTCTCAGCTTTAGGATTTCATAGGCTGAAAATAATCACACCCCTGTGTAAGTCAGGACCTGCTTAATCAACATCGTGAGTTTGGAAGAAATCTGAGACGGTCAAAAATTTAGTCTAAAAAAACACAAACAGGTACCCCTTAGTGTTTTTTTGGGTGAAGAAAAGTATCCTCCTCAGATCTTCTTCAAACTCACACCGTGTGTCAGGGAGGTCCTGACGACGAGAGTGGTGTGGTAATTTTTGCCCAAGTTCATAAATTCAATTCCAATATATTCAACACCAATAAACCAATTGAGAGAAAATCCCAGTTACGTAAGTCCTCATTTCTCAGCTTTGGGATTAGATAGGCTGAAAATAATCACACCCCTGTGTAAGTCAGGACCTGCTTAATCAACATCGTGAGTTTGGAAGAAATCTGAGACGGTCAAAAATTTAGTCTAAAAAAACACAAAGGGGTACCCCTTTGTGTTTTTTTGGGTGAAAAAAAGTGACCTCCTCAGATCTTCTTCAAACTCACACCGTGTGTCAGGGAGGTCCTGACGACGAGAGTGGTGTGGTAATTTTTGCCCTACCACATCCCAAAGCTGAGATATAGGGACATGTTGTGCTGCATAAAATGTATAACTGTAAATTTCATGATGGGATTCCTACTTCCAGTGAAGCTAGGTAAACCCATGAGTAGAAGGGTGAGATAAGAAAAGCCTAGTCAGTCCAATATACCGCATCTGTATTTTGCTTTATTGGACGTATAACAAGTTCATAAATTTAATTCCAATATATTCAACACCAATAAACCAATTGAGAGAAAATCCCAGTTACGTAAGTCCTCAATTCTCAGCTTTAGGATTAGATAGGCTGAAAATAATCACACCCCTGTGTAAGTCAGGACCTGCTTAATCAACATCGTGAGTTTGGAAGAAATCTGAGACGGTCAAAAATTTAGTCTAAAAAAACACAAAGGGGTACCCCTTTGTGTTTTTTTGGGTGAAAAAAAGTATCCTCCTCAGATCTTCTTCAAACTCACACCGTGTGTCAAGGAGGTCCTGACGACGAGAGTGGTGCGGTAATTTTTGCCCTACCACATCCCAAAGCTGAGATATAGGGACATGTTGTGCTGCATAAAATGTATAACTGTAAATTTCATGATGGGATTCCTACTTCCAGTGAAGCTAGGTAAACCCATGAGTAGAAGGGTGAGATAAGAAAAGCCTAGTCAGTCCAATATACTCTACACTGCATCTGTATTTTGCTTTATTGGACGTATAACAAGTTCATAAATTTAATTCCAATATATTCAACACCAATAAACCAATTGAGAGAAAATCCCAGTTACGTAAGTCCTCAATTCTCAGCTTTAGGATTTCATAGGCTGAAAATAATCACACCCCTGTGTAAGTCAGGACCTGCTTAATCAACATCGTGAGTTTGGAAGAAATCTGAGACGGTCAAAAATTTAGTCTAAAAAAACACAAACAGGTACCCCTTAGTGTTTTTTTGGGTGAAGAAAAGTATCCTCCTCAGCTCTTCTTCAAACTCACACCGTGTGTCAGGGAGGTCCTTACGACGAGAGTAGTGCGGTAATTTTTGCCCAAGTTCATAAATTCAATTCCAATATATTCAACACCAATAAACCAATTGAGAGAAAATCCCAGTTACGTAAGTCCTCAATTCTCAGCTTTGGGATTAGATAGGCTGAAAATAATCACACCCCTGTGTAAGTCAGGACCTGCTTAATCAACATCGTGAGTTTGGAAGAAATCTGAGACGGTCAAAAATTTAGTCTAAAAAAACACAAACAGGTACCCCTTAGTGTTTTTTTGGGTGAAAAAAAGTATCCTCCTCAGATCTTCTTCAAACTCACACCGTGTGTCAGGGAGGTCCTGACGACGAGAGTGGTGTGGTAATTTTTGCCCAAGTTCATAAATTCAATTCCAATATATTCAACACCAATAAACCAATTGAGAGAAACTCCCAGTTACGTAAGTCCTCAATTCTCAGCTTTGGGATTAGATAGGCTGAAAATAATCACACCCCTGTGTAAGTCAGGACCTGCTTAATCAACATCGTGAGTTTGGAAGAAATCTGAGACGGTCAAAAATTTAGTCTAAAAAAACACAAACAGGTACCCCTTAGTGTTTTTTTGGGTGAAAAAAGTGATCTCCTCAGATCTTCTTCAAACTCACACCGTGTGTCAGGGAGGTCCTGACGACGAGAGTAGTGTGGTAATTTTTGCCCTACCACATCCCAAAGCTGAGATATAGGGACATGTTGTGCTGCATAAAATGTATAACTGTAAATTTCATGATGGGATTCCTACTTCCAGTGAAGCTAGGTAAACCCATGAGTAGAAGGGTGAGATAAGAAAAGCCTAGTCAGTCCAATATACTCTATACTGCATCTGTATTTTGCTTTATTGGATGTATAACAAGTTCATAAATTTATTTCCAATATATTCAACACCAATAAACCTATTGAGAGAAAATCCCAGTGACGTAAGTCCTCATATCTCAGCTTTGGGATGTGATAGGCTGAAAATAATCACACCCCTGTGTAAGTCAGGACCTGCTTAATCAACATCGTGAGTTTGGAAGAAATCTGAGACGGTCAAAATTTTAGTCAAAAAAAAAAAAACACAAAGGGGTACCCCTTAGTGTTTTTTTGGGTGAAAAAAAGTATCCTCCTCAGCTCTTCTTCAAACTCACACCGTGTGTCAGGGAGGTCCTTACGACGAGAGTAGTGCGGTAATTTTTGCCCAAGTTCATAAATTCAATTCCAATATATTCAACACCAATAAACCAATTGAGAGAAAATCCCAGTTACGTAAGTCCTCAATTCTCAGCTTTGGGATTAGATAGGCTGAAAATAATCACACCCCTGTGTAAGTCAGGACCTGCTTAATCAACATCGTGAGTTTGGAAGAAATCTGAGACGGTCAAAATTTTAGTCAAAAAAAAAAAAACACAAAGGGGTACCCCTTAGTGTTTTTTTGGGTGAAAAAAACTATCCTCCTCAGCTCTTCTTCAAACTCACACCGTGTGTCAGGGAGGTCCTTACGACGAGAGTAGTGCGGTAATTTTTGCCCAAGTTCATAAATTCAATTCCAATATATTCAACACCAATAAACCAATTGAGAGAAAATCCAGGTTACGTAAGTCCTCAATTCTCAGCTTTGGGATTAGATAGGCTGAAAATAATCACACCCCTGTGTAAGTCAGGACCTGCTTAATCAACATCGTGAGTTTGGAAGAAATCTGAGATGGTCAAAATTTTAGTCAAAAAAAAAAAAACACAAAGGGGTACCCCTTAGTGTTTTTTTGGGTGAAAAAAACTATCCTCCTCAGCTCTTCTTCAAACTCACACCGTGTGTCAGGGAGGTCCTTACGACGAGAGTAGTGCGGTAATTTTTGCCCAAGTTCATAAATTCAATTCCAATATATTCAACACCAATAAACCAATTGAGAGAAAATCCAGGTTACGTAAGTCCTCAATTCTCAGCTTTGGGATTAGATAGGCTGAAAATAATCACACCCCTGTGTAAGTCAGGACCTGCTTAATCAACATCGTGAGTTTGGAAGAAATCTGAGATGGTCAAAAATTTTGTCTAAAAAAACACAAACAGATACCCCTTTGTGTTTTTTTGGGTGAAAAAAAGTGACCTCCTCAGATCTTCTTCAAACTCACACCGTGTGTCAGGGAGGTCCTGACGACGAGAGTGGTGTGGTAATTTTTGCCCTACCACATCCCAAAGCTGAGATATAGGGACATGTTGTGCTGCATAAAATGTATAACTATAAATTTCATGATGGGATTCCTACTTCCAGTGAAGCTAGGTAAACCCATGAGTAGAAGGGTGAGATAAGAAAAGCCTAGTCAGTCCAATATACTCTACACTGCATCTGTATTTTGCTTTATTGGACGTATAACAAGTTCATAAATTTAATTCCAATATATTCAACACCAATAAACCTATTGAGAGAAAATCCCAGTTACGTAAGTCCTCATATCTCAGCTTTGGGATGAGATAGGCTGAAAATAATCACACCCCTGTGTAAGTCAGGACCTGCTTAATCAACATCGTGAGTTTGGAAGAAATCTGAGACGGTCAAAAATTTAGTCTAAAAAAACACAAACAGGTACCCCCTTTGTGTTTTTTTGGGTGAAAAAAAGTGACCTCCTCAGATCTTCTTCAAACTCACACCGTGTGTCAGGGAGGTCCTGACGACGAGAGTGGTGTGGTAATTTTTGCCCTACCACATCCCAAAGCTGAGATATAGGGACATGTTGTGCTGCATAAAATGTATAACCGTAAATTTCATGATAGGATTCCTACTTCCAGTGAAGCTAGGTAAACCCATGAGTAGAAGGGTGAGATAAGAAAAGCCTAGTCAGTCCAATATACTCTACACCGCATCTGTATTTTGCTTTATTGGATGTATAACAAGTTCATAAATTTAATTCCAATATATTCAACACCAATAAACCTATTGAGAGAAAATCCCAGTTACGTAAGTCCTCAATTCTCAGCTTTGGGATGAGATAGGCTGAAAATAATCACACCCCTGTGTAAGTCAGGACCTGCTTAATCCACATCGTGAGTTTGGAAGAAATCTGAGACGGTCATAATTTTAGTCAAAAAAAAAACACAAAAGGGTAGCCCTTAGTGTTTTTTTGGGTGAAAAAAAGTATCCTCCTCAGATCTTCTTCAAACTCAAACCATGTGTCAGGGAGATCCTGACGAAGAGAGTGGTGTGGTAATTTTTGCCCAAGTTCATAAATTCAATTCCAATATATTCAACACCAATAAACCAATTGAGAGAAAATCCCAGTTACGTAAGTCCTCATATCTCAGCTTTGGGATGAGATAGGCTGAAAATAATCACACCCCTGTGTAAGTCAGGACCTGCTTAATCAACATCGTGAGTTTGGAAGAAATCTGAGACGGTCAAAAATTTAGTCTAAAAAAACACAAAGGGGTACCCCTTAGTGTTTTTTTGGGTGAAAAAAGTGACCTCCTCAGATCTTCTTCAAACTCACACCGTGTGTCAGGGAGGTCCTGATGACGAGAGTAGTGTGGTAATTTTTGCCCTACCACATCCCAAAGCTGAGATATAGGGACATGTTGTGCTGCATAAAATGTATAACTGTAAATTTCATGATGGGATTCCTACTTCCAGTGAAGCTAGGTAAACACATGAGTAGAAGGGTGAGATAAGAAAAGCCTAGTCAGTCCAATATACTCTACACTGCATCTGTATTTTGCTTTATTGGACGTATAACAAGTTCATAAATTTAATTCCAATATATTCAACACCAATAAACCTATTGAGAGAAAATCCCAGTTACGTAAGTCCTCATATCTCAGCTTTGGGATGAGATAGGCTGAAAATAATCACACCCCTGTGTAAGTCAGGACCTGCTTAATCAACATCGTGAGTTTGGAAGAAATCTGAGATGGTCAAAAATTTAGTCTAAAAAAACACAAACAGGTACCCCTTAGTGTTTTTTTGGGTGAAAAAAGTGATCTCCTCAGATCTTCTTCAAACTCACACCGTGTGTCAGGGAGGTCCTGACGACGAGAGTGGTGTGGTAATTTTTGCCCAAGTTCATAAATTCAATTCCAATATATTCAACACCAATAAACCAATTGAGAGAAAATCCCAGTTACGTAAGTCCTCAATTCTCAGCTTTGGGATTAGATAGGCTGAAAATAATCACACCCCTGTGTAAGTCAGGACCTGCTTAATCAACATCGTGAGTTTGGAAGAAATCTGAGACGGTCAAAAATTTAGTCTAAAAAAAAAAAACACAAAGGGGTACCCCTTAGTGTTTTTTTGGGTGAAAAAAAGTATCCTCCTCAGATCTTCTTCAAACTCACACCGTGTATCAAGGAGGTCCTGACGACGAGAGTGGTGCGGTAATTCTTGCCCTACCACGTCCCAAAGCTGAGATATAGGGACATGTTGTGCTGCATAAAATGTATAACTGTAAATTTCATGATGGGATTCCTACTTCCAGTGAAGCTAGGTAAACCCATGAGTAGAAGGGTGAGATAAGAAAAGCCTAGTCAGTCCAATATACTCTACACTGCATCTGTATTTTGCTTTATTGGACGTATAACAAGTTCATAAATTTAATTCCAATATATTCAACACCAATAAACCTATTGAGAGAAAATCCCAGTTACGTAAGTCCTCATATCTCAGCTTTGGGATGAGATAGGCTGAAAATAATCACACCCCTGTGTAAGTCAGGACCTGCTTAATCAACATCGTGAGTTTGGAAGAAATCTGAGACGGTCAAAAATTTAGTCTAAAAAACACAAACAGGTACCCCTTAGTGTTTTTTTGGGTGAAAAAAGTGATCTCCTCAGATCTTCTTCAAACTCACACCGTGTGTCAGGGAGGTCCTGACGACGAGAGTAGTGTGGTAAATTTTGCCCTACCACATCCCAAAGCTGAGATATAGGGACATGTTGTGCTGCATAAAATGTATAACCGTAAATTTCATGATAGGATTCCTACTTCCAGTGAAGCTAGGTAAACCCATGAGTAGAAGGGTGAGATAAGAAAAGCCTAGTCAGTCCAATATACCGCATCTGTATTTTGCTTTATTGGACGTATAACAAGTTCATAAATTTAATTCCAATATATTCAACACCAATAAACCAATTGAGAGAAAATCCCAGTTACGTAAGTCCTCAATCCTCAGCTTTAGGATTTCATAGGCTGAAAATAATCACACCCCTGTGTAAGTCAGGACCTGCTTAATCAACATCGTGAGTTTGGAAGAAATCTGAGACGGTCAAAAATTTAGTCTAAAAAAACACAAACAGGTACCCCTTAGTGTTTTTTTGGGTGAAGAAAAGTATCCTCCTCAGATCTTCTTCAAACTCACACCGTGTGTCAGGGAGGTCCTGACGACGAGAGTGGTGTGGTAATTTTTGCCCAAGTTCATAAATTCAATTCCAATATATTCAACACCAATAAACCAATTGAGAGAAAATCCCAGTTACGTAAGTCCTCATTTCTCAGCTTTGGGATTAGATAGGCTGAAAATAATCACACCCCTGTGTAAGTCAGGACCTGCTTAATCAACATCGTGAGTTTGGAAGAAATCTGAGACGGTCAAAAATTTAGTCTAAAAAAACACAAACAGGTACCCCTTTGTGTTTTTTTGGGTGAAAAAAAGTGACCTCCTCAGATCTTCTTCAAACTCACACCGTGTGTCAGGGAGGTCCTGACGACGAGAGTGGTGTGGTAATTTTTGCCCTACCACATCCCAAAGCTGAGATATAGGGACATGTTGTGCTGCATAAAATGTATAACTGTAAATTTCATGATGGGATTCCTACTTCCAATGAAGCTAGGTAAACCCATGAGTAGAAGGGTGAGATAAGAAAAGCCTAGTCAGTCCAATATACTCTACACTGCATCTGTATTTTGCTTTATTGGATGTATAACAAGTTCATAAATTTAATTCCAATATATTCAACACCAATAAACCTATTGAGAGAAAATCCCAGTTACGTAAGTCCTCATATCTCAGCTTTGGGATGAGATAGGCTGAAAATAATCACACCCCTGTGTAAGTCAGGACCTGCTTAATCAACATCGTGAGTTTGGAAGAAATCTGAGACGGTCATAATTTTAGTCAAAAAAAAAAACGCAAAAGGGTACCCTTTAGTGTTTTTTTGGGTGAAAAAAAGTATCCTCCTCAGATCTTCTTCAAACTCAAACCATGTGTCAGGGAGGTCTTGACGAAGAGAGTGGTGTGATAATTTTTGCCCAAGTTCATAAATTCAATTCCAATATATTCAACACCAATAAACCAATTGAGAGAAAATCCCAGTTACGTAAGTCCTCATATCTCAGCTTTGGGATGAGATAGGCTGAAAATAATCACACCCCTGTGTAAGTCAGGACCTGCTTAATCAACATCGTGAGTTTGGAAGACATCTGAGACGGTCAAAAATTTAGTCTAAAAAAACACAAACAGGTACCCCTTAGTGTTTTTTTGGGTGAAAAAAGTGATCTCCTCAGATCTTCTTCAAACTCACACCGTGTGTCAGGGAGGTCCTGACGACGAGAGTAGTGCGGTAATTTTTGCCCTACCACATCCCAAAGCTGAGATATAGGGACATGTTGTGCTGCATAAAATGTATAACTGTAAATTTCATGATGGAATTCCTACTTCCAGTGAAGCTAGGTAAACCCATGAGTAGAAGGGTGAGATAAGAAAAGCCTAGTCAGTCCAATATACTCTATACTGCATCTGTATTTTGCTTTATTGGATGTATAACAAGTTCATAAATTTATTTCCAATATATTCAACACCAATAAACCTATTGAGAGAAAATCCCAGTGACGTAAGTCCTCATATCTCAGCTTTGGGATGTGATAGGCTGAAAATAATCACACCCCTGTGTAAGTCAGGACCTGCTTAATCAACATCGTGAGTTTGGAAGAAATCTGAGACGGTCAAAATTTTAGTCAAAAAAAAAAAAACACAAAGGGGTACCCCTTAGTGTTTTTTTGGGTGAAAAAAAGTATCCTCCTCAGCTCTTCTTCAAACTCACACCGTGTGTCAGGGAGGTCCTTACGACGAGAGTAGTGCGGTAATTTTTGCCCAAGTTCATAAATTCAATTCCAATATATTCAACACCAATAAACCAATTGAGAGAAAATCCCAGTTACGTAAGTCCTCAATTCTCAGCTTTGGGATTAGATAGGCTGAAAATAATCACACCCCTGTGTAAGTCAGGACCTGCTTAATCAACATCGTGAGTTTGGAAGAAATCTGAGACGGTCAAAATTTTAGTCAAAAAAAAAAAA
This sequence comes from Hoplias malabaricus, assembly GCF_029633855.1. Classification (NCBI taxonomy): domain Eukaryota; kingdom Metazoa; phylum Chordata; class Actinopteri; order Characiformes; family Erythrinidae; genus Hoplias; species Hoplias malabaricus. Next base: position 2,456,042 of record NW_027101191.1, read on the forward strand.
ACACAAAGGGGTACCCCTTAGTGTTTTTTTGGGTGAAAAAAACTATCCTCCTCAGCTCTTCTTCAAACTCACACCGTGTGTCAGGGAGGTCCTTACGACGAGAGTAGTGCGGTAATTTTTGCCCAAGTTCATAAATTCAATTCCAATATATTCAACACCAATAAACCAATTGAGAGAAAATCCAGGTTACGTAAGTCCTCAATTCTCAGCTTTGGGATTAGATAGGCTGAAAATAATCACACCCCTGTGTAAGTCAGGACCTGCTTAATCAACATCGTGAGTTTGGAAGAAATCTGAGATGGTCAAAATTTTAGTCAAAAAAAAAAAAACACAAAGGGGTACCCCTTAGTGTTTTTTTGGGTGAAAAAAACTATCCTCCTCAGCTCTTCTTCAAACTCACACCGTGTGTCAGGGAGGTCCTTACGACGAGAGTAGTGCGGTAATTTTTGCCCAAGTTCATAAATTCAATTCCAATATATTCAACACCAATAAACCAATTGAGAGAAAATCCAGGTTACGTAAGTCCTCAATTCTCAGCTTTGGGATTAGATAGGCTGAAAATAATCACACCCCTGTGTAAGTCAGGACCTGCTTAATCAACATCGTGAGTTTGGAAGAAATCTGAGATGGTCAAAAATTTTGTCTAAAAAAACACAAACAGATACCCCTTTGTGTTTTTTTGGGTGAAAAAAAGTGACCTCCTCAGATCTTCTTCAAACTCACACCGTGTGTCAGGGAGGTCCTGACGACGAGAGTGGTGTGGTAATTTTTGCCCTACCACATCCCAAAGCTGAGATATAGGGACATGTTGTGCTGCATAAAATGTATAACTATAAATTTCATGATGGGATTCCTACTTCCAGTGAAGCTAGGTAAACCCATGAGTAGAAGGGTGAGATAAGAAAAGCCTAGTCAGTCCAATATACTCTACACTGCATCTGTATTTTGCTTTATTGGACGTATAACAAGTTCATAAATTTAATTCCAATATATTCAACACCAATAAACCTATTGAGAGAAAATCCCAGTTACGTAAGTCCTCATATCTCAGCTTTGGGATGAGATAGGCTGAAAATAATCACACCCCTGTGTAAGTCAGGACCTGCTTAATCAACATCGTGAGTTTGGAAGAAATCTGAGACGGTCAAAAATTTAGTCTAAAAAAACACAAACAGGTACCCCCTTTGTGTTTTTTTGGGTGAAAAAAAGTGACCTCCTCAGATCTTCTTCAAACTCACACCGTGTGTCAGGGAGGTCCTGACGACGAGAGTGGTGTGGTAATTTTTGCCCTACCACATCCCAAAGCTGAGATATAGGGACATGTTGTGCTGCATAAAATGTATAACCGTAAATTTCATGATAGGATTCCTACTTCCAGTGAAGCTAGGTAAACCCATGAGTAGAAGGGTGAGATAAGAAAAGCCTAGTCAGTCCAATATACTCTACACCGCATCTGTATTTTGCTTTATTGGATGTATAACAAGTTCATAAATTTAATTCCAATATATTCAACACCAATAAACCTATTGAGAGAAAATCCCAGTTACGTAAGTCCTCAATTCTCAGCTTTGGGATGAGATAGGCTGAAAATAATCACACCCCTGTGTAAGTCAGGACCTGCTTAATCCACATCGTGAGTTTGGAAGAAATCTGAGACGGTCATAATTTTAGTCAAAAAAAAAACACAAAAGGGTAGCCCTTAGTGTTTTTTTGGGTGAAAAAAAGTATCCTCCTCAGATCTTCTTCAAACTCAAACCATGTGTCAGGGAGATCCTGACGAAGAGAGTGGTGTGGTAATTTTTGCCCAAGTTCATAAATTCAATTCCAATATATTCAACACCAATAAACCAATTGAGAGAAAATCCCAGTTACGTAAGTCCTCATATCTCAGCTTTGGGATGAGATAGGCTGAAAATAATCACACCCCTGTGTAAGTCAGGACCTGCTTAATCAACATCGTGAGTTTGGAAGAAATCTGAGACGGTCAAAAATTTAGTCTAAAAAAACACAAAGGGGTACCCCTTAGTGTTTTTTTGGGTGAAAAAAGTGACCTCCTCAGATCTTCTTCAAACTCACACCGTGTGTCAGGGAGGTCCTGATGACGAGAGTAGTGTGGTAATTTTTGCCCTACCACATCCCAAAGCTGAGATATAGGGACATGTTGTGCTGCATAAAATGTATAACTGTAAATTTCATGATGGGATTCCTACTTCCAGTGAAGCTAGGTAAACACATGAGTAGAAGGGTGAGATAAGAAAAGCCTAGTCAGTCCAATATACTCTACACTGCATCTGTATTTTGCTTTATTGGACGTATAACAAGTTCATAAATTTAATTCCAATATATTCAACACCAATAAACCTATTGAGAGAAAATCCCAGTTACGTAAGTCCTCATATCTCAGCTTTGGGATGAGATAGGCTGAAAATAATCACACCCCTGTGTAAGTCAGGACCTGCTTAATCAACATCGTGAGTTTGGAAGAAATCTGAGATGGTCAAAAATTTAGTCTAAAAAAACACAAACAGGTACCCCTTAGTGTTTTTTTGGGTGAAAAAAGTGATCTCCTCAGATCTTCTTCAAACTCACACCGTGTGTCAGGGAGGTCCTGACGACGAGAGTGGTGTGGTAATTTTTGCCCAAGTTCATAAATTCAATTCCAATATATTCAACACCAATAAACCAATTGAGAGAAAATCCCAGTTACGTAAGTCCTCAATTCTCAGCTTTGGGATTAGATAGGCTGAAAATAATCACACCCCTGTGTAAGTCAGGACCTGCTTAATCAACATCGTGAGTTTGGAAGAAATCTGAGACGGTCAAAAATTTAGTCTAAAAAAAAAAAACACAAAGGGGTACCCCTTAGTGTTTTTTTGGGTGAAAAAAAGTATCCTCCTCAGATCTTCTTCAAACTCACACCGTGTATCAAGGAGGTCCTGACGACGAGAGTGGTGCGGTAATTCTTGCCCTACCACGTCCCAAAGCTGAGATATAGGGACATGTTGTGCTGCATAAAATGTATAACTGTAAATTTCATGATGGGATTCCTACTTCCAGTGAAGCTAGGTAAACCCATGAGTAGAAGGGTGAGATAAGAAAAGCCTAGTCAGTCCAATATACTCTACACTGCATCTGTATTTTGCTTTATTGGACGTATAACAAGTTCATAAATTTAATTCCAATATATTCAACACCAATAAACCTATTGAGAGAAAATCCCAGTTACGTAAGTCCTCATATCTCAGCTTTGGGATGAGATAGGCTGAAAATAATCACACCCCTGTGTAAGTCAGGACCTGCTTAATCAACATCGTGAGTTTGGAAGAAATCTGAGACGGTCAAAAATTTAGTCTAAAAAACACAAACAGGTACCCCTTAGTGTTTTTTTGGGTGAAAAAAGTGATCTCCTCAGATCTTCTTCAAACTCACACCGTGTGTCAGGGAGGTCCTGACGACGAGAGTAGTGTGGTAAATTTTGCCCTACCACATCCCAAAGCTGAGATATAGGGACATGTTGTGCTGCATAAAATGTATAACCGTAAATTTCATGATAGGATTCCTACTTCCAGTGAAGCTAGGTAAACCCATGAGTAGAAGGGTGAGATAAGAAAAGCCTAGTCAGTCCAATATACCGCATCTGTATTTTGCTTTATTGGACGTATAACAAGTTCATAAATTTAATTCCAATATATTCAACACCAATAAACCAATTGAGAGAAAATCCCAGTTACGTAAGTCCTCAATCCTCAGCTTTAGGATTTCATAGGCTGAAAATAATCACACCCCTGTGTAAGTCAGGACCTGCTTAATCAACATCGTGAGTTTGGAAGAAATCTGAGACGGTCAAAAATTTAGTCTAAAAAAACACAAACAGGTACCCCTTAGTGTTTTTTTGGGTGAAGAAAAGTATCCTCCTCAGATCTTCTTCAAACTCACACCGTGTGTCAGGGAGGTCCTGACGACGAGAGTGGTGTGGTAATTTTTGCCCAAGTTCATAAATTCAATTCCAATATATTCAACACCAATAAACCAATTGAGAGAAAATCCCAGTTACGTAAGTCCTCATTTCTCAGCTTTGGGATTAGATAGGCTGAAAATAATCACACCCCTGTGTAAGTCAGGACCTGCTTAATCAACATCGTGAGTTTGGAAGAAATCTGAGACGGTCAAAAATTTAGTCTAAAAAAACACAAACAGGTACCCCTTTGTGTTTTTTTGGGTGAAAAAAAGTGACCTCCTCAGATCTTCTTCAAACTCACACCGTGTGTCAGGGAGGTCCTGACGACGAGAGTGGTGTGGTAATTTTTGCCCTACCACATCCCAAAGCTGAGATATAGGGACATGTTGTGCTGCATAAAATGTATAACTGTAAATTTCATGATGGGATTCCTACTTCCAATGAAGCTAGGTAAACCCATGAGTAGAAGGGTGAGATAAGAAAAGCCTAGTCAGTCCAATATACTCTACACTGCATCTGTATTTTGCTTTATTGGATGTATAACAAGTTCATAAATTTAATTCCAATATATTCAACACCAATAAACCTATTGAGAGAAAATCCCAGTTACGTAAGTCCTCATATCTCAGCTTTGGGATGAGATAGGCTGAAAATAATCACACCCCTGTGTAAGTCAGGACCTGCTTAATCAACATCGTGAGTTTGGAAGAAATCTGAGACGGTCATAATTTTAGTCAAAAAAAAAAACGCAAAAGGGTACCCTTTAGTGTTTTTTTGGGTGAAAAAAAGTATCCTCCTCAGATCTTCTTCAAACTCAAACCATGTGTCAGGGAGGTCCTGACGAAGAGAGTGGTGTGATAATTTTTGCCCAAGTTCATAAATTCAATTCCAATATATTCAACACCAATAAACCAATTGAGAGAAAATCCCAGTTACGTAAGTCCTCATATCTCAGCTTTGGGATGAGATAGGCTGAAAATAATCACACCCCTGTGTAAGTCAGGACCTGCTTAATCAACATCGTGAGTTTGGAAGACATCTGAGACGGTCAAAAATTTAGTCTAAAAAAACACAAACAGGTACCCCTTAGTGTTTTTTTGGGTGAAAAAAGTGATCTCCTCAGATCTTCTTCAAACTCACACCGTGTGTCAGGGAGGTCCTGACGACGAGAGTAGTGCGGTAATTTTTGCCCTACCACATCCCAAAGCTGAGATATAGGGACATGTTGTGCTGCATAAAATGTATAACTGTAAATTTCACGATGGAATTCCTACTTCCAGTGAAGCTAGGTAAACCCATGAGTAGAAGGGTGAGATAAGAAAAGCCTAGTCAGTCCAATATACCGCATCTGTATTTTGCTTTATTGGACGTATAACAAGTTCATAAATTTAATTCCAATATATTCAACACCAATAAACCAATTGAGAGAAAATCCCAGTTACGTAAGTCCTCAATTCTCAGCTTTAGGATTAGATAGGCTGAAAATAATCACACCCCTGTGTAAGTCAGGACCTGCTTAATCAACATCGTGAGTTTGGAAGAAATCTGAGACGGTCATAATTTTAATCAAAAAAAAAAACACAAAAGGGTACCCCTTAGTGTTTTTTTGAGTGAAAAAAAGTATCCTCCTCAGACCTTCTTCAAACTCAAACCATGTGTCAGGGAGGTCCTGACGAAGAGAGTGGTGTGGTAATTTTTGCCCAAGTTCATAAATTCAATTCCAATAAACCAATTGAGAGAAAATCCCAGTTACGTAAGTCCTCATATCTCAGCTTTGGGATGAGATAGGCTGAAAATAATCACACCCCTGTGTAAGTCAGGACCTGCTTAATCAACATCGTGAGTTTGGAAGACATCTGAGACGGTCAAAAATTTAGTCTAAAAAAACACAAACAGGTACCCCTTAGTGTTTTTTTGGGTGAAAAAAGTGACCTCCTCAGATGTTTTTCAAACTCACACCGTGTGTCAGGGAGGTCCTGATGACGAGAGTAGTGTGGTAATTTTTGCCCTACCACATCCCAAAGCTGAGATATAGGGACATGTTGTGCTGCATAAAATGTATAACTGTAAATTTCATGATGGGATTCCTACTTCCAGTGAAGCTAGGTAAACACATGAGTAGAAGGGTGAGATAAGAAAAGCCTAGTCAGTCCAATATACTCTACACTGCATCTGTATTTTGCTTTATTGGACGTATAACAAGTTCATAAATTTAATTCCAATATATTCAACACCAATAAACCTATTGAGAGAAAATCCCAGTTACGTAAGTCCTCATATCTCAGCTTTGGGATGAGATAGGCTGAAAATAATCACACCCCTGTGTAAGTCAGGACCTGCTTAATCAACATCGTGAGTTTGGAAGAAATCTGAGACGGTCAAAAATTTAGTCTAAAAAAACACAAACAGGTACCCCTTAGTGTTTTTTTGGGTGAAAAATGTGACCTCCTCAGATCTTCTTCAAACCCACACCGTGTGTCAGGGAGGTCCTGACGAAGACAGTGGTGTGGTAATTTTTGCCCTACCACATCCCAAAGCTGAGATATAGGGACATGTTGTGCTGCATAAAATGTATAGTTGTAAATTTCATGATGGGATTCTTACTTCCAGTGAAGCTAGGTAAACCCATGAGTAGAAGGGTGAGATAAGAAAAGCCTAGTCAGTCCAATATACTCTACACCGCATCTGTATTTTGCTTTATTGGACGTATAACAAGTTCATAAATTTAATTCCAATATATTCAACGCCAATAAACCAATTGAGAGAAAATCCCAGTTACGTAAGTCCTCAATTCTCAGCTTTAGGATTAGATAGGCTGAAAATAATCACACCCCTGTGTAAGTCAGGACCTGCTTAATCAACATCGTGAGTTTGGAAGAAATCTGAGACGGTCAAAAATTTAGTCTAAAAAAACACAAACAGGTACCCCTTAGTGTTTTTTTGGGTGAAAAAAAGTATCCTCCTCAGATCTTCTTCAAACTCACACCGTGTGTCAGGGAGGTCCTGACGACGAGAGTGGTGTGGTAATTTTTGCCCAAGTTCATAAATTCAATTCCAATATATTCAACACCAATAAACCAATTGAGAGAAAATCCCAGTTACGTAAGTCCTCAATTCTCAGCTTTGGGATTAGATAGGCTGAAAATAATCACACCCCTGTGTAAGTCAGGACCTGCTTAATCAACATCGTGAGTTTGGAAGAAATCTGAGACGGTCAAAAATTTAGTCTAAAAAAACACAAAGGGGTACCCCTTAGTGTTTTTTTGGGTGAAAAAAGTGACCTCCTCAGATCTTCTTCAAACTCACACCGTGTGTCAGTGAGGTCCTGATGACGAGAGTGGTGTGGTAATTTTTGACCTACCACATCCCAAAGCTGAGATATAGGGACATGTTGTGCTGCATAAAATGTATAGCTGTAAATTTCATGATGGGATTCTTACTTCCAGTGAAGCTAGGTAAACCCATGAGTAGAAGGGTGCGATCAGAAAAGCCTAGGCAGTCCAATATAACCTACATTGCATCTGTATTTTGCTTTATTGGACGTATAACAAGCTCATAAATTTAATTCCAATATATTCAACACCAATAAACCTATTGAGAGAAAATCCCAGTTACGTAAGTCCTCATATCTCAGCTTTGGGATGAGATAGGCTGAAAATAATCACACCCCTGTGTAAGTCAGGACCTGCTTAATCAACATCGTGAGTTTGGAAGAAATCTGAGACGGTCAAAAATTTAGTCTAAAAAAACACAAACAGGTACCCCTTAGTGTTTTTTTGGGTGAAAAAAAGTATCCTCCTCAGATCTTCTTCAAACTCACACCGTGTGTCAGGGAGGTCCTGACGACGAGAGTGGTGTGGTAATTTTTGCCCAAGTTCATAAATTCAATTCCAATATATTCAACACCAATAAACCAATTGAGAGAAAATCCCAGTTATGTAAGTCCTCAATTCTCAGCTTTGGGATTAGATAGGCTGAAAATAATCACACCCCTGTGTAAGTCAGGACCTGCTTAATCAACATCGTGAGTTTGGAAGAAATCTGAGACGGTCAAAAATTTAGTCTAAAAAAACACAAACAGGTACCCCTTAGTGTTTTTTTGGGTGAAAAAAGTGACCTCCTCAGATCTTCTTCAAGCTCACACCGTGTGTCAGTGAGGTCCTGATGACGAGAGTGGTGTGGTAATTTTTGCCCTACCACATCCCAAAGCTGAGATATAGGGACATGTTGTGCTGCATAAAATGTATAGCTGTAAATTTCATGATGGGATTCTTACTTCCAGTGAAGCTAGGTAAACCCATGAGTAGAAGGGTGCGATCAGAAAAGCCTAGGCAGTCCAATATAACCTACATTGCATCTGTATTTTGCTTTATTGGACGTATAACAAGCTCATAAATTTAATTCCAATATATTCAACACCAATAAACCTATTGAGAGAAAATCCCAGTTACGTTAGTCCTCATATCTCAGCTTTGGGATGAGATAGGCTGAAAATAATCACACCCCTGTGTAAGTCAGGACCTGCTTAATCAACATCATGAGTTTGGAAGAAATCTGAGACGGTCAAAAATTTAGTCTAAAAAAACACAAAGGGCTACCCCTTAGTGTTTTTTTGGGTGAAAAATGTGACCTCCTCAGATCTTCTTCAAACCCACACCGTGTGTCAGGGAGGTCCTGACGAAGACAGTGGTGTGGTAATTTTTGCCCTACCACATCCCAAAGCTGAGATATAGGGACATGTTGTGCTGCATAAAATGTATAGTTGTAAATTTCATGATGGGATTCTTACTTCCAGTGAAGCTAGGTAAACCCATGAGTAGAAGGGTGAGATAAGAAAAGCCTAGTCAGTCCAATATACTCTACACTGCATCTGTATTTTGCTTTATTGGACGTATAACAAGTTCATAAATTTAATTCCAATATATTCAACACCAATAAACCAATTCAGAGAAAATCCCAGTTACGTAAGTCCTCAATTCTCAGCTTTAGGATTAGATAGGCTGAAAATAATCACACCCCTGTGTAAGTCAGGACCTGCTTAATCAACATCGTGAGTTTGGAAGAAATCTGAGACGGTCAAAAATTTAGTCTAAAAAAACACAAACAGGTACCCCTTAGTGTTTTTTTGGGTGAAAAAAAGTATCCTCCTCAGATCTTCTTCAAACTCACACCGTGTGTCAGGGAGGTCCTGACGACGAGAGTGGTGTGGTAATTTTTGCCCAAGTTCATAAATTCAATTCCAATATATTCAACACCAATAAACCAATTGAGAGAAAATCCCAGTTACGTAAGTCCTCAATTCTCAGCTTTGGGATTAGATAGGCTGAAAATAATCACACCCCTGTGTAAGTCAGGACCTGCTTAATCAACATCGTGAGTTTGGAAGAAATCTGAGACGGTCAAAAATTTTGTCTAAAAAAACACAAAGGGGTACCCCTTTGTGTTTTTTTGGGTGAAAAAAAGTGACCTCCTCAGATCTTCTTCAAACTCACACCGTTTGTCAGGGAGGTCCTAACGACGAGAGTGGTGTGGTAATTTTTGCCCTACCACATCCCAAAGCTGAGATATAGGGACATGTTGTGCTGCATAAAATGTATAACTGTAAATTTCATGATGGGATTCCTACTTCCAATGAAGCTAGGTAAACACATGAGTAGAAGGGTGCGATCAGAAAAGCCTAGTCAGTCCAATATACTCTACACTGCATCTGTATTTTGCTTTATTGGACGTATAACAAGTTCATAAATTTAATTCCAATATATTCAACACCAATAAACCAATTGAGAGAAAATCCCAGTTACGTAAGTCCTCAATTCTCAGCTTTAGGATTAGATAGGCTGAAAATAATCACACCCCTGTGTAAGTCAGGACCTGCTTAATCAACATCGTGAGTTTGGAAGAAATCTGAGACGGTCAAAAATTTAGTCTAAAAAAACACAAACAGGTACCCCTTAGTGTTTTTTTGGGTGAAAAAAAGTATCCTCCTCAGATCTTCTTCAAACTCACACCGTGTGTCAGGGAGGTCCTGACGACGAGAGTGGTGTGGTAATTTTTGCCCAAGTTCATAAATTCAATTCCAATATATTCAACACCAATAAACCAATTGAGAGAAAATCCCAAATACGTAAGTCCTCAATTCTCAGCTTTGGGATTAGATAGGCTGAAAATAATCAGTGTAAGTCAGGACCTGCTTAATCAACATCGTGAGTTTGGAAGAAATCTGAGACGGTTAAAAATTTAGTCTAAAAAAACACAAAGGGGTACCCCTTTGGGTTTTTTTGGGTGAAAAAAAGTGACCTCCTCAGATCTTCTTCAAACTCACACCGTGTGTCAGGGAGGTCCTGACGACGAGAGTGGTGTGGTAATTTTTGCCCTACCACATTCCAAAGCTGAGATATAGGGACATGTTGTGCTGCATAAAATGTATAACTGTAAAATTCATGATGGGATTCCTACTTCCAATGAAGCTAGGTAAACACATGAGTAGAAGGGTGCGATCAGAAAAGCCTAGTCAGTCCAATATAACCTACACTGCATCTGTATTTTGCTTTATTGGACGTATAACAAGCTCATAAATTTAATTCCAATATATTCAACACCAATAAACATTTTGAGAGAAAATCCCAGTTACGTTAGTCCTCATATCTCAGATTTGGGATGAGATAGCCTAAAAATAATCACACCCCTGTGTAAGTCAGGACCTGCTCAATCAACATCGTGAGTTTGGAAGAAATCTGAGACGGTTAAAAAGTTAGTCTAAAAAAAACACAAAGGGGTACCCCTTTGTGTTTTTTTGGGTGAAAAAAGTGACCTCCTCAGATCTTCTTCAAACTCACACCGTGTGTCAGTGAGGTCCTGATGACGAGAGTGGTGTGGTAATTTTTGCCCTACCACATCCCAAAGCTGAGATATAGGGACATGTTGTGCTGCATAAAATGTATAGCTGTAAATTTCATGATGGGATTCTTACTTCCAGTGAAGCTAGGTAAACCCATGAGTAGAAGGGTGAGATAAGAAAAGCCTAGTCAGTCCAATATACTCTACACTGCATCTGTATTTTGCTTTATTGGACGTATAACAAGTTCATAAATTTAATTCCAATATATTCAACACCAATAAACCAATTGAGAGAAAATCCCAGTTACGTAAGTCCTCAATTCTCAGCTTTGGGATGAGATAGGCTGAAAATAATCACACCCCTGTCTAAGTCAGGACCTGCTTAATCAACATCGTGAGTTTGGAAGAAATCTGAGACGGTCAAAATTTTAGTCAAAAAAAAAAAACACAAAGGGGTACCCCTTAGTGTTTTTTTGGGTGAAAAAAAGTATCCTCCTCAGATCTTCTTCAAACTCACACCGTGTGTCAGGGAGGTTCTGATGACGAGAGTAGTGTGGTAATTTTTGCCCTACCACATCCCAAAGCTGAGATATAGGGACATGTTGTGCTGCATAAAATGTATAACTGTAAATTTCATGATGGGATTCCTCTTTCCAGTGAAGCTAGGTAAACCCATGAGTAGAAGGGTGAGATAAGAAAAGCCTAGTCAGTCCAATATACTCTACACTGCATCTGTATTTTGCTTTATTGGACGTATAACAAGTTCATAAATTTAATTCCAATATATTCAACACCAATAAACCTATTGAGAGAAAATCCCAGTTACGTAAGTCCTCATATCTCAGCTTTGGGATGAGATAGGCTGAAAATAATCACACCCCTGTGTAAGTCAGGACCTGCTTAATCAACATCATGAGTTTGGAAGAAATCTGAGACGGTCAAAAATTTAGTCTAAAAAAACACAAACAGGTACCCCTTAGTGTTTTTTTGGGTGAAAAAAGTGACCTCCTCAGATCTTCTTCAAACTCACACCGTGTGTCAGGGAGGTCCTGACGACGAGAGTAGTGTGGTAATTTTTGCCCTACCACATCCCAAAGCTGAGATATAGGGACATGTTATGCTGCATAAAATGTATAACTGTAAATTTCATGATGGGATTCCTACTTCCAGTGAAGCTAGGTAAACCCATGAGTAGAAGGGTGAGATAAGAAAAGCCTAGTCAGTCCAATATACTCTACACTGCATCTGTATTTTGCTTTATTGGACGTATAACAAGCTCATAAATTTAATTCCAATATATTCAACACCAATAAACCTATTGAGAGAAAATCCCAGTTACGTTAGTCCTCATATCTCAGCTTTGGGATGAGATAGGCTGGAAATAATCACACCCCTGTGTAAGTCACGGCCGGCTCAATCAACATTGTGAGTTTGGAAGAAATCTGAGACGGTCAAAAATTTTGTCTAAAAAAACACAAAGGGGTAGTGTTTTTTTGGGTGAAAAATGTGACCTCCTCAGATCTTCTTCAAACCCACACCGTATCTCAGGGAGGTCCTGACGAAGACAGTGGTGTGGTAATTGTTGCCCTACCACATCCCAAAGCTGAGATATAGGGACATGTTGTGCTGCATAAAATGTATAACTGTAAATTTCATGATGGGATTCTTACTTCCAGTGAAGCTAGGTAAACACATGAGTAGAAGGGTGAGATAAGAAAAGCCTAGTCAGTCCAATATACTCTACACTGCATCTGCATTGTGCTTTATTGGACGTATAACAAGTTCATAAATTTAATTCCAATATATTCAACACCAATAAACCAATTGAGAGAAAATCACAGTTACGTAAGTCCTCAATTCTCAGCTTTGGGATTAGATAGGCTGAAAATAATCACACCCCTGTGTAAGTCAGGACCTGCTTAATCAACATCGTGAGTTTGGAAGAAATCTGAGACGGTCAAAAATTTAATCTACAAAAACACAAACGGGTACCCCTTAGTGGTTTTTTGCGTGAAAAGAAGTATCCTCCTCAGATCTTCTTCAAACTCACACCGTGTATCAGGGAGGTCCTGACGACGAGAGTGGTGTGGTAATTTTTGCCCTACCACATCCCAAAGCTGAGAAATAGGGACATGTTGTGCTGCATAAAATGTATAACTGTAAATTTCATGATGGGATTCCTACTTCCAGTGAAGCTAGGTAAACACACGAGTAGAAGGGTGCGATCAGAAAAGCCTAGTCAGTCCAATCTAACCTACATTGCATCTGTATTTTGCTTTATTGGACGTATAACAAGTTCATAAATTTAATTCCAATATATTCAACACCAATAAACCTATTGAGAGAAAATCCCAGTTACGTAAGTCCTCAATTCTCAGCTTTGGGATGAGATAGGCTGAAAATAATCACACCCCTGTGTAAGTCAGGACCTGCTTAATCAACATTGTGAGTTTGGAAGAAATCTGAGACGGTCAAAAATTTAGTCTAAAAAAACACAAAGGGGTACCCCTTTGTGTTTTTTTGGGTGAAAAAAAGTGACCTCCTCAGATCTTCTTCAAACTCACACCGTCTGTCAGGGAGGTCCTGATGACGAGAGTGGTGTGGTAATTTTTGCCCTACCACATCCCAAAGCTGAGATCTAGGGACATGTTGTGCTGCATAAAATGTATAACTGTAAATTTCATGATGGGATTCCTCTTTCCAGTGAAGCTAGGTAAACCCATGAGTAGAAGGGTGAGATAAGAAAAGCCTAGTCAGTCCAATATACTCTACACTGCATCTGTATTTTGCTTTATTGGACGTATAACAAGTTCATAAATTTAATTCCAATATATTCAACACCAATAAACCTATTGAGAGAAAATCCCAGTTACGTAAGTCCTCATATCTCAGCTTTGGGATGAGATAGGCTGAAAATAATCACACCCCTGTGTAAGTCAGGACCTGCTTAATCAACATCGTGAGTTTGGAAGAAATCTGAGACGGTCAAAAATTTAGTCTAAAAAAACACAAACAGGTACCCCTTAGTGTTTTTTTGGGTGAAAAAAGTGACCTCCTCAGATCTTCTTCAAACTCACATCGTGTGTCAGGGAGGTCCTGACGACGAGAGTAGTGTGGTAATTTTTGCCCTACCACATCCCAAAGCTGAGATATAGGGACTTGTTGTGCTGCATAAAATGTATAACTGTAAATTTCATGATGGGATTCCTACTTCCAGTGAAGCTAGGTAAACCCATGAGTAGAAGGGTGAGATAAGAAAAGCCTAGTCAGTCCAATATACTCTACACTGCATCTGTATTTTGCTTTATTGGACGTATAACAAGTTCATAAATTTAATTCCAATATATTCAACACCAATAAACATTTTGAGAGAAAATCCCAGTTACGTTAGTCCTCATATCTCAGCTTTGGGATGAGATAGGCTAAAAATAATCACACCCCTGTGTAAGTCAGGACCTGCTCAATCAACATCGTGAGTTTGGAAGAAATCTGAGATGGTTAAAAAGTTAGTCTAAAAAAAACACAAAGGGGTACCCCTTTGTGTTTTTTTGGGTGAAAAAAGTGACCTCCTCAGATTTTCTTCAAACGCACACCGTGTGTCAGGGAGGTCCTGATGACGAGAGTGGTGTGGTAATTTTTGCCCTACCACATCCCAAAGCTGAGATATAGGGACATGTTGTGCTGCATAAAATGTATAACTGTAAATTTCATGATGGGATTCCTACTTCCAGTGAAGCTAGGTAAACACATGAGTAGAAGGGTGCGATCAGAAAAGCCTAGTCAGTCCAATATAACCTACATTGCATCTGTATTTTGCTTTATTGGACGTATAACAAGCTCATAAATTTAATTCCAATATATTCAACACCAATAAACCTATTGAGAGAAAATCCCAGTTACGTTAGTCCTCATATCTCAGCTTTGGGATGAGACAGGCTGAAAATAATCACACCCCTGTGTAAGTCAGGACCTGCTCAATCAACATCATGAGTTTGGAAGAAATCTGAGACGGTTAAAAAGTTAGTCTAAAAAAAACACAAAGGGGTACCCCTTAGTGTTTTTTTTTTAGGTGAAAAATGTGACCTCCTAAGATCTTCTTCAACCCCACACCGTGTGTCAGGGAGGTCCTGATGATGACAGTGGTGTGGTAATTGTTGCTCTACCACATCCCAAAGCTGAGATATAGGCACATGTTGTGCTGCATAAATTGTATAACTGTAAATTTCATGATGGGATTCCTACTCGCAGTGAAGCTAGGTAAACACACGAGTAGAAGGTTGAGATAAGAAAAGCCTAGTCAGTCCAATATACTCTACACTGCATCTGTATTGTGCTTTATTGGACGTATAACAAGTTCATAAATTTAATTCCAATATATTCAACACCAATAAACCAATTGAGAGAAAATCACAGTTACGTAAGTCCTCAATTCTCAGCTTTGGGATTAGATAGGCTGAAAATAATCACACCCCTGTGTAAGTCAGGACCTGCTTAATCAACATCGTGAGTTTGGAAGAAATCTGAGACGGTCAAAAATTTAATCTAAAAAAACACAAACGGGTACCCCTTAGTGGTTTTTTGCGTGAAAAGAAGTATCCTCCTCAGATCTTCTTCAAACTCACACCGTGTATCAGGGAGGTCCTGACGACGAGAGTGGTGTGGTAATTTTTGCCCTACCACATCCCAAAGCTGAGATATAGGGACATGTTGTGCTGCATAAAATGTATAACTGTAAATTTCATGATGGGATTCCTACTTCCAGTGAAGCTAGGTAAACACACGAGTAGAAGGGTGCGATCAGAAAAGCCTAGTCAGTCCAATATAACCTACATTGCATCTGTATTTTGCTTTATTGGACGTATAACAAGCTCATCAATTTAATTCCAATATATTCAACACCAATAAACCTATTGAGAGAAAATCCCAGTTACGTTAGTCCTCATATCTCAGCTTTGGGATGAGACAGGCTGAAAATAATCACACCCCTGTGTAAGTCAGAACCTGCTCAATCAACATCATGAGTTTGGAAGAAATCTGAGACGGTTAAAAAGTTAGTCTAAAAAAACACAAAGGGGTACCCCTTAGTGGGTTTTTTTTGGGTGAAAAATGTGACCTCCTCAGATCTTCTTCAAACCCACACCGTATCTCAGGGAGGTCCTGACGAAGACAGTGGTGTGGTAATTGTTGCCCTACCACATCCCAAAGCTGAGATATAGGGACATGTTGTGCTGCATAAAATGTATAACTGTAAATTTCATGATGGGATTCTTACTTCCAGTGAAGCTAGGTAAACACATGAGTAGAAGGGTGCGATCAGAAAAGCCTAGTCAGTCCAATATAACCTACACTGCATCTGTATTTTGCTTTATTGGACGTATAACAAGCTCATAAATTTAATTCCAATATATTCAACACCAATAAACCTATTGAGAGAAAATCCCAGTTACGTTAGTCCTCATATCTCAGCTTTGGGATGAGATAGGCTGGAAATAATCACACCCCTGTATACGTCAGGACCTGCTTAATCAACATCGTGAGTTTGGAAGAAATCTGAGACGGTCAAAAATTTAGTCTAGTGGGTTTTTTTTGGGTGAAAAATGTGACCTCTTAAGATCTTCTTCAAACCCACACCGTGTGTCAGAGAGGTCCTGACGAAGACAATGGTGTGGTAATTTTTGCCCTACCACATCCCAAAGCTGAGATATAGGGACATGTTGTGCTGCATAAACTGTATAACTGTAAATTTCATGATGGGACTCCTACTTCCAGTGAAGCTAGGTAAACCCATGAGTAGAAGGGTGAGATAAGAAAAGCCTAGTCAGTCCAATATACTCTATACTGCATCTGTATTTTGCTTTATTGGACGTATAACAAGCTCATAAATTTAATTCCAATATATTCAACACCAATAAAGTGTTGGCACATGTTGTGCTGCATAAATTGTATAACTGTAAATTTCATGATGGGATTCCTACTCGCAGTGAAGCTAGGTAAACATACGAGTAGAAGGTTGAGATAAGAAAAGCCTAGTCAGTCCAATATACTCTACACTGCATCTGTATTGTGCTTTATTGGACGTATAACAAGTTCATAAATTTAATTCCAATATATTCAACACCAATAAACCAATTGAGAGAAAATCACAGTTACGTAAGTCCTCAATTCTCAGCTTTGGGATTAGATAGGCTGAAAATAATCACACCCCTGTGTAAGTCAGGACCTGCTTAATCAACATCGTGAGTTTGGAAGAAATCTGAGATGGTCAAAAATTTTGTCTAAAAAAACACAAAGGGATTCCTACTTCCAGTGAAGCTAGGTAAACACACGAGTAGAAGGGTGCGATCAGAAAAGCCTAGTCAGTCCAATATAACCTACATTGCATCTGTATTTTGCTTTATTGGACGTATAACAAGTTCATAAATTTAATTCCAATATATTCAACACCAATAAACCAATTGAGAGAAAATCCCAGTTACGTAAGTCCTCAATTCTCAGCTTTAGGATTTCATAGGCTGAAAATAATCACACCCCTGTGTAAGTCAGGACCTGCTTAATCAACATCGTGAGTTTGGAAGAAATCTGAGACGGTCAAAAATTTAGTCTAAAAAAACACAAACAGGTACCCCTTAGTGTTTTTTTGGGTGAAGAAAAGTATCCTCCTCAGATCTTCTTCAAACTCACACCGTGTGTCAAGGAGGTCCTGACGACGAGAGTGGTGCGGTAATTTTTGCCCTACCACATCCCAAAGCTGAGATATAGGGACATGTTGTGCTGCATAAAATGTATAACTGTAAATTTCATGATGGGATTCCTACTTCCATTGAAGCTAGGTAAACCCATGAGTAGAAGGGTGAGATAAGAAAAGCCTAGTCAGTCCAATATACTCTACACTGCATCTGTATTTTGCTTTATTGGACGTATAACAAGTTCATAAATTTAATTCCAATATATTCAACACCAATAAACCAATTGAGAGAAAATCCCAGTTACGTAAGTCCTCAATTCTCAGCTTTAGGATTTCATAGGCTGAAAATAATCACACCCCTGTGTAAGTCAGGACCTGCTTAATCAACATCGTGAGTTTGGAAGAAATCTGAGACGGTCAAAAATTTAGTCTAAAAAAACACAAACAGGTACCCCTTAGTGTTTTTTTGGGTGAAGAAAAGTATCCTCCTCAGATCTTCTTCAAACTCACACCGTGTGTCAGGGAGGTCCTGACGACGAGAGTGGTGTGGTAATTTTTGCCCAAGTTCATAAATTCAATTCCAATATATTCAACACCAATAAACCAATTGAGAGAAAATCCCAGTTACGTAAGTCCTCATTTCTCAGCTTTGGGATTAGATAGGCTGAAAATAATCACACCCCTGTGTAAGTCAGGACCTGCTTAATCAACATCGTGAGTTTGGAAGAAATCTGAGACGGTCAAAAACTTAGTCTAAAAAAACACAAACAGGTACCCCTTAGTGTTTTTTTGGGTGAAAAAAGTGATCTCCTCAGATCTTCTTCAAACTCACACCGTGTGTCAGGGAGGTCCTGACGACGAGAGTAGTGTGGTAAATTTTGCCCTACCACATCCCAAAGCTGAGATATAGGGACATGTTGTGCTGCATAAAATGTATAACTGTAAATTTCATGATGGGATTCCTACTTCCAGTGAAGCTAGGTAAACCCATGAGTAGAAGGGTGAGATAAGAAAAGCCTAGTCAGTCCAATATACTGCATCTGTATTTTGCTTTATTGGACGTATAACAAGTTCATAAATTTAATTCCAATATATTCAACAACAATAAACCAATTGAGAGAAAATCCCAGTTACGTAAGTCCTCAATTCTCAGCTTTGGGATTAGATAGGCTGAAAATAATCACACCCCTGTGTAAGTCAGGACCTGCTTAATCAACATCGTGAGTTTGGAAGAAATCTGAGACGGTCAAAAATTTAGTCTAAAAAACACAAAGGGGTACCCCTTTGTGTTTTTTTGGGTGAAAAAAAGTGACCTCCTCAGATCTTCTTCAAACTCACACCGTGTGTCAGGGAGGTCCTGACGACGAGAGTGGTGTGGTAATTTTTGCCCTACCACATCCCAAAGCTGAGATATAGGGACATGTTGTGCTGCATAAAATGTATAACCGTAAATTTCATGATAGGATTCCTACTTCCAGTGAAGCTAGGTAAACCCATGAGTAGAAGGGTGAGATAAGAAAAGCCTAGTCAGTCCAATATACTCTACACCGCATCTGTATTTTGCTTTATTGGATGTATAACAAGTTCATAAATTTAATTCCAATATATTCAACACCAATAAACCTATTGAGAGAAAATCCCAGTTACGTAAGTCCTCAATTCTCAGCTTTGGGATGAGATAGGCTGAAAATAATCACACCCCTGTGTAAGTCAGGACCTGCTTAATCAACATCGTGAGTTTGGAAGAAATCTGAGACGGTCAAAAATTTAGTCTAAAAAAACACAAACAGGTACCCCTTAGTGTTTTTTGGGTGAAAAAAGTATCCTCCTCAGATCTTCTTCAAACTCACACCGTGTGTCAGGGAGGTCCTGACGACGAGAGTGGTGTGGTAATTTTTGCCCAAGTTCATAAATTCAATTCCAATATATTCAACACCAATAAACCAATTGAGAGAAAATCCCAGTTACGTAAGTCCTCAATTCTCAGCTTTGGGATTAGATAGGCTGAAAATAATCACACCCCTGTGTAAGTCAGGACCTGCTTAATCAACAACGTGAGTTTGGAAGAAATCTGAGACGGTCAAAAATTTAGTCTAAAAAAACACAAAGGGGTACCCCTTTGTGTTTTTTGGGTGAAAAAAAGTGACCTCCTCAGATCTTCTTCAAACTCACACCGTGTGTCAGGGAGGTCCTGACGACGAGAGTGGTGCGGTAATTTTTGCCCTACCACATCCCAAAGCTGAGATATAGGGACATGTTGTGCTGCATAAAATGTATAACTGTAAATTTCATGATGGGATTCCTACTTCCAGTGAAGCTAGGTAAACCCATGAGTAGAAGGGTGAGATAAGAAAAGCCTAGTCAGTCCAATATACTGCATCTGTATTTTGCTTTATTGGACGTATAACAAGTTCATAAATTTAATTCCAATATATTCAACAACAATAAACCAATTGAGAGAAAATCCCAGTTACGTAAGTCCTCAATTCTCAGCTTTGGGATTAGATAGGCTGAAAATAATCACACCCCTGTGTAAGTCAGGACCTGCTTAATCAACATCGTGAGTTTGGAAGAAATCTGAGACGGTCAAAAATTTAGTCTAAAAAACACAAAGGGGTACCCCTTTGTGTTTTTTTGGGTGAAAAAAAGTGACCTCCTCAGATCTTCTTCAAACTCACACCGTGTGTCAGGGAGGTCCTGACGACGAGAGTGGTGTGGTAATTTTTGCCCTACCACATCCCAAAGCTGAGATATAGGGACATGTTGTGCTGCATAAAATGTATAACCGTAAATTTCATGATAGGATTCCTACTTCCAGTGAAGCTAGGTAAACCCATGAGTAGAAGGGTGAGATAAGAAAAGCCTAGTCAGTCCAATATACTCTACACCGCATCTGTATTTTGCTTTATTGGATGTATAACAAGTTCATAAATTTAATTCCAATATATTCAACACCAATAAACCTATTGAGAGAAAATCCCAGTTACGTAAGTCCTCAATTCTCAGCTTTGGGATGAGATAGGCTGAAAATAATCACACCCCTGTGTAAGTCAGGACCTGCTTAATCAACATCGTGAGTTTGGAAGAAATCTGAGACGGTCAAAATTTTAGTCAAAAAAAAAAAACACAAAGGGGTACCCCTTAGTGTTTTTTTGGGTGAAAAAAAGTATCCTCCTCAGATCTTCTTCAAACTCACACCGTGTGTCAAGGAGGTCCTGACGACGAGAGTGGTGCGGTAATTTTTGCCCTACCACATCCCAAAGCTGAGATATAGGGACATGTTGTGCTGCATAAAATGTATAACTGTAAATTTCATGATGGGATTCCTACTTCCAGTGAAGCTAGGTAAACCCATGAGTAGAAGGGTGAGATAAGAAAAGCCTAGTCAGTCCAATATACCGCATCTGTATTTTGCTTTATTGGACGTATAACAAGTTCATAAATTTAATTCCAATATATTCAACACCAATAAACCAATTGAGAGAAAATCCCAGTTACGTAAGTCCTCAATTCTCAGCTTTAGGATTTCATAGGCTGAAAATAATCACACCCCTGTGTAAGTCAGGACCTGCTTAATCAACATCGTGAGTTTGGAAGAAATCTGAGACGGTCAAAAATTTAGTCTAAAAAAACACAAACAGGTACCCCTTAGTGTTTTTTTGGGTGAAGAAAAGTATCCTCCTCAGATCTTCTTCAAACTCACACCGTGTGTCAGGGAGGTCCTGACGACGAGAGTGGTGTGGTAATTTTTGCCCAAGTTCATAAATTCAATTCCAATATATTCAACACCAATAAACCAATTGAGAGAAAATCCCAGTTACGTAAGTCCTCATTTCTCAGCTTTGGGATTAGATAGGCTGAAAATAATCACACCCCTGTGTAAGTCAGGACCTGCTTAATCAACATCGTGAGTTTGGAAGAAATCTGAGACGGTCAAAAATTTAGTCTAAAAAAACACAAAGGGGTACCCCTTTGTGTTTTTTTGGGTGAAAAAAAGTGACCTCCTCAGATCTTCTTCAAACTCACACCGTGTGTCAGGGAGGTCCTGACGACGAGAGTGGTGTGGTAATTTTTGCCCTACCACATCCCAAAGCTGAGATATAGGGACATGTTGTGCTGCATAAAATGTATAACTGTAAATTTCATGATGGGATTCCTACTTCCAATGAAGCTAGGTAAACCCATGAGTAGAAGGGTGAGATAAGAAAAGCCTAGTCAGTCCAATATACTCTACACTGCATCTGTATTTTGCTTTATTGGATGTATAACAAGTTCATAAATTTAATTCCAATATATTCAACACCAATAAACCTATTGAGAGAAAATCCCAGTTACGTAAGTCCTCATATCTCAGCTTTGGGATGAGATAGGCTGAAAATAATCACACCCCTGTGTAAGTCAGGACCTGCTTAATCAACATCGTGAGTTTGGAAGAAATCTGAGACGGTCATAATTTTAGTCAAAAAAAAAAACGCAAAAGGGTACCCTTTAGTGTTTTTTTGGGTGAAAAAAAGTATCCTCCTCAGATCTTCTTCAAACTCAAACCATGTGTCAGGGAGGTCCTGACGAAGAGAGTGGTGTGGTAATTTTTGCCCAAGTTCATAAATTCAATTCCAATATATTCAACACCAATAAACCAATTGAGAGAAAATCCCAGTTACGTAAGTCCTCATATCTCAGCTTTGGGATGAGATAGGCTGAAAATAATCACACCCCTGTGTAAGTCAGGACCTGCTTAATCAACATCGTGAGTTTGGAAGACATCTGAGACGGTCAAAAATTTAGTCTAAAAAAACACAAACAGGTACCCCTTAGTGTTTTTTTGGGTGAAAAAAAGTGACCTCCTCAGATCTTCTTCAAACTCACACCGTGTGTCAGGGAGGTCCTGACGACGAGAGTAGTGCGGTAATTTTTGCCCTACCACATCCCAAAGCTGAGATATAGGGACATGTTGTGCTGCATAAAATGTATAACTGTAAATTTCATGATGGGATTCCTACTTCCAGTGAAGCTAGGTAAACCCATGAGTAGAAGGGTGAGATAAGAAAAGCCTAGTCAGTCCAATATACTCTACACCGCATCTGTATTTTGCTTTATTGGATGTATAACAAGTTCATAAATTTAATTCCAATATATTCAACACCAATAAACCTATTGAGAGAAAATCCCAGTTACGTAAGTCCTCAATTCTCAGCTTTGGGATGAGATAGGCTGAAAATAATCACACCCCTGTGTAAGTCAGGACCTGCTTAATCAACATCGTGAGTTTGGAAGAAATCTGAGACGGTCAAAATTTTAGTCAAAAAAAAAAAACACAAAGGGGTACCCCTTAGTGTTTTTTTGGGTGAAAAAAAGTATCCTCCTCAGATCTTCTTCAAACTCACACCGTGTGTCAAGGAGGTCCTGACGACGAGAGTGGTGCGGTAATTTTTGCCCTACCACATCCCAAAGCTGAGATATAGGGACATGTTGTGCTGCATAAAATGTATAACTGTAAATTTCATGATGGGATTCCTACTTCCAGTGAAGCTAGGTAAACCCATGAGTAGAAGGGTGAGATAAGAAAAGCCTAGTCAGTCCAATATACCGCATCTGTATTTTGCTTTATTGGACGTATAACAAGTTCATAAATTTAATTCCAATATATTCAACACCAATAAACCTATTGAGAGAAAATCCCAGTTACGTAAGTCCTCATATCTCAGCTTTGGGATGAGATAGGCTGAAAATAATCACACCCCTGTGTAAGTCAGGACCTGCTTAATCAACATCGTGAGTTTGGAAGAAATCTGAGATGGTCAAAAATTTAGTCTAAAAAAACACAAACAGGTACCCCTTAGTGTTTTTTTGGGTGAAAAAAGTGATCTCCTCAGATCTTCTTCAAACTCACACCGTGTGTCAGGGAGGTCCTGACGACGAGAGTGGTGTGGTAATTTTTGCCCAAGTTCATAAATTCAATTCCAATATATTCAACACCAATAAACCAATTGAGAGAAAATCCCAGTTACGTAAGTCCTCAATTCTCAGCTTTGGGATTAGATAGGCTGAAAATAATCACACCCCTGTGTAAGTCAGGACCTGCTTAATCAACATCGTGAGTTTGGAAGAAATCTGAGACGGTCAAAAATTTAGTCTAAAAAAACACAAACAGGTACCCCTTAGTGTTTTTTTGGGTGAAGAAAAGTATCCTCCTCAGATCTTCTTCAAACTCACACCGTGTGTCAGGGAGGTCCTGACGACGAGAGTGGTGTGGTAATTTTTGCCCAAGTTCATAAATTCAATTCCAATATATTCAACACCAATAAACCAATTGAGAGAACATCCCAGTTACGTAAGTCCTCATTTCTCAGCTTTGGGATTAGATAGGCTGAAAATAATCACACCCCTGTGTAAGTCAGGACCTGCTTAATCAACATCGTGAGTTTGGAAGAAATCTGAGACGGTCAAAAATTTAGTCTAAAAAAACACAAAGGGGTACCCCTTTGTGTTTTTTTGGGTGAAAAAAAGTGACCTCCTCAGATCTTCTTCAAACTCACACCGTGTGTCAGGGAGGTCCTGACGACGAGAGTGGTGTGGTAATTTTTGCCCTACCACATCCCAAAGCTGAGATATAGGGACATGTTGTGCTGCATAAAATGTATAACTGTAAATTTCATGATGGGATTCCTACTTCCAATGAAGCTAGGTAAACCCATGAGTAGAAGGGTGAGATAAGAAAAGCCTAGTCAGTCCAATATACTCTACACTGCATCTGTATTTTGCTTTATTGGATGTATAACAAGTTCATAAATTTAATTCCAATATATTCAACACCAATAAACCTATTGAGAGAAAATCCCAGTTACGTAAGTCCTCATATCTCAGCTTTGGGATGAGATAGGCTGAAAATAATCACACCCCTGTGTAAGTCAGGACCTGCTTAATCAACATCGTGAGTTTGGAAGAAATCTGAGACGGTCATAATTTTAGTCAAAAAAAAAAACGCAAAAGGGTACCCTTTAGTGTTTTTTTGGGTGAAAAAAAGTATCCTCCTCAGATCTTCTTCAAACTCAAACCATGTGTCAGGGAGGTCCTGACGAAGAGAGTGGTGTGGTAATTTTTGCCCAAGTTCATAAATTCAATTCCAATATATTCAACACCAATAAACCAATTGAGAGAAAATCCCAGTTACGTAAGTCCTCATATCTCAGCTTTGGGATGAGATAGGCTGAAAATAATCACACCCCTGTGTAAGTCAGGACCTGCTTAATCAACATCGTGAGTTTGGAAGACATCTGAGACGGTCAAAAATTTAGTCTAAAAAAACACAAACAGGTACCCCTTAGTGTTTTTTTGGGTGAAAAAAGTGATCTCCTCAGATCTTCTTCAAACTCACACCGTGTGTCAGGGAGGTCCTGACGACGAGAGTAGTGCGGTAATTTTTGCCCTACCACATCCCAAAGCTGAGATATAGGGACATGTTGTGCTGCATAAAATGTATAACTGTAAATTTCATGATGGGATTCCTACTTCCAGTGAAGCTAGGTAAACCCATGAGTAGAAGGGTGAGATAAGAAAAGCCTAGTCAGTCCAATATACTCTACACCGCATCTGTATTTTGCTTTATTGGATGTATAACAAGTTCATAAATTTAATTCCAATATATTCAACACCAATAAACCTATTGAGAGAAAATCCCAGTTACGTAAGTCCTCAATTCTCAGCTTTGGGATGAGATAGGCTGAAAATAATCACACCCCTGTGTAAGTCAGGACCTGCTTAATCAACATCGTGAGTTTGGAAGAAATCTGAGACGGTCAAAATTTTAGTCAAAAAAAAAAAAACACAAAGGGGTACCCCTTAGTGTTTTTTTGGGTGAAAAAAAGTATCCTCCTCAGATCTTCTTCAAACTCACACCGTGTGTCAAGGAGGTCCTGACGACGAGAGTGGTGCGGTAATTTTTGCCCTACCACATCCCAAAGCTGAGATATAGGGACATGTTGTGCTGCATAAAATGTATAACTGTAAATTTCATGATGGGATTCCTACTTCCAGTGAAGCTAGGTAAACCCATGAGTAGAAGGGTGAAATAAGAAAAGCCTAGTCAGTCCAATATACCGCATCTGTATTTTGCTTTATTGGACGTATAACAAGTTCATAAATTTAATTCCAATATATTCAACACCAATAAACCTATTGAGAGAAAATCCCAGTTACGTAAGTCCTCATATCTCAGCTTTGGGATGAGATAGGCTGAAAATAATCACACCCCTGTGTAAGTCAGGACCTGCTTAATCAACATCGTGAGTTTGGAAGAAATCTGAGATGGTCAAAAATTTAGTCTAAAAAAACACAAACAGGTACCCCTTAGTGTTTTTTTGGGTGAAAAAAGTGATCTCCTCAGATCTTCTTCAAACTCACACCGTGTGTCAGGGAGGTCCTGACGACGAGAGTGGTGTGGTAATTTTTGCCCAAGTTCATAAATTCAATTCCAATATATTCAACACCAATAAACCAATTGAGAGAAAATCCCAGTTACGTAAGTCCTCAATTCTCAGCTTTGGGATTAGATAGGCTGAAAATAATCACACCCCTGTGTAAGTCAGGACCTGCTTAATCAACATCGTGAGTTTGGAAGAAATCTGAGACGGTCAAAAATTTAGTCTAAAAAAAAAAAACACAAAGGGGTACCCCTTAGTGTTTTTTTGGGTGAAAAAAAGTATCCTCCTCAGATCTTCTTCAAACTCACACCGTGTGTCAAGGAGGTCCTGACGACGAGAGTGGTGCGGTAATTCTTGCCCTACCACGTCCCAAAGCTGAGATATAGGGACATGTTGTGCTGCATAAAATGTATAACTGTAAATTTCATGATGGGATTCCTACTTCCAGTGAAGCTAGGTAAACCCATGAGTAGAAGGGTGAGATAAGAAAAGCCTAGTCAGTCCAATATACTCTACACTGCATCTGTATTTTGCTTTATTGGACGTATAACAAGTTCATAAATTTAATTCCAATATATTCAACACCAATAAACCTATTGAGAGAAAATCCCAGTTACGTAAGTCCTCATATCTCAGCTTTGGGATGAGATAGGCTGAAAATAATCACACCCCTGTGTAAGTCAGGACCTGCTTAATCAACATCGTGAGTTTGGAAGAAATCTGAGACGGTCAAAAATTTAGTCTAAAAAAACACAAACAGGTACCCCTTAGTGTTTTTTTGGGTGAAGAAAAGTATCCTCCTCAGATCTTCTTCAAACTCACACCGTGTGTCAGGGAGGTCCTGACGACGAGAGTGGTGTGGTAATTTTTGCCCAAGTTCATAAATTCAATTCCAATATATTCAACACCAATAAACCAATTGAGAGAAAATCCCAGTTACGTAAGTCCTCATTTCTCAGCTTTGGGATTAGATAGGCTGAAAATAATCACACCCCTGTGTAAGTCAGGACCTGCTTAATCAACATCGTGAGTTTGGAAGAAATCTGAGACGGTCAAAAACTTAGTCTAAAAAAACACAAACAGGTACCCCTTAGTGTTTTTTTGGGTGAAAAAAGTGATCTCCTCAGATCTTCTTCAAACTCACACCGTGTGTCAGGGAGGTCCTGACGACGAGAGTAGTGTGGTAAATTTTGCCCTACCACATCCCAAAGCTGAGATATAGGGACATGTTGTGCTGCATAAAATGTATAACTGTAAATTTCATGATGGGATTCCTACTTCCAGTGAAGCTAGGTAAACCCATGAGTAGAAGGGTGAGATAAGAAAAGCCTAGTCAGTCCAATATACTGCATCTGTATTTTGCTTTATTGGACGTATAACAAGTTCATAAATTTAATTCCAATATATTCAACAACAATAAACCAATTGAGAGAAAATCCCAGTTACGTAAGTCCTCAATTCTCAGCTTTGGGATTAGATAGGCTGAAAATAATCACACCCCTGTGTAAGTCAGGACCTGCTTAATCAACATCGTGAGTTTG
This sequence comes from Hoplias malabaricus, assembly GCF_029633855.1. Lineage (NCBI taxonomy): Eukaryota > Metazoa > Chordata > Actinopteri > Characiformes > Erythrinidae > Hoplias > Hoplias malabaricus. Next base: position 2,483,483 of record NW_027101191.1, read on the forward strand.
GAAGAAATCTGAGACGGTCAAAAATTTAGTCTAAAAAACACAAAGGGGTACCCCTTTGTGTTTTTTTGGGTGAAAAAAAGTGACCTCCTCAGATCTTCTTCAAACTCACACCGTGTGTCAGGGAGGTCCTGACGACGAGAGTGGTGTGGTAATTTTTGCCCTACCACATCCCAAAGCTGAGATATAGGGACATGTTGTGCTGCATAAAATGTATAACCGTAAATTTCATGATAGGATTCCTACTTCCAGTGAAGCTAGGTAAACCCATGAGTAGAAGGGTGAGATAAGAAAAGCCTAGTCAGTCCAATATACTCTACACCGCATCTGTATTTTGCTTTATTGGATGTATAACAAGTTCATAAATTTAATTCCAATATATTCAACACCAATAAACCTATTGAGAGAAAATCCCAGTTACGTAAGTCCTCAATTCTCAGCTTTGGGATGAGATAGGCTGAAAATAATCACACCCCTGTGTAAGTCAGGACCTGCTTAATCAACATCGTGAGTTTGGAAGAAATCTGAGACGGTCAAAATTTTAGTCAAAAAAAAAAAACACAAAGGGGTACCCCTTAGTGTTTTTTTGGGTGAAAAAAAGTATCCTCCTCAGATCTTCTTCAAACTCACACCGTGTGTCAAGGAGGTCCTGACGACGAGAGTGGTGCGGTAATTTTTGCCCTACCACATCCCAAAGCTGAGATATAGGGACATGTTGTGCTGCATAAAATGTATAACTGTAAATTTCATGATGGGATTCCTACTTCCAGTGAAGCTAGGTAAACCCATGAGTAGAAGGGTGAGATAAGAAAAGCCTAGTCAGTCCAATATACCGCATCTGTATTTTGCTTTATTGGACGTATAACAAGTTCATAAATTTAATTCCAATATATTCAACACCAATAAACCAATTGAGAGAAAATCCCAGTTACGTAAGTCCTCAATTCTCAGCTTTAGGATTAGATAGGCTGAAAATAATCACACCCCTGTGTAAGTCAGGACCTGCTTAATCAACATCGTGAGTTTGGAAGAAATCTGAGACGGTCAAAAATTTAGTCTAAAAAAACACAAACAGGTACCCCTTAGTGTTTTTTGGGTGAAAAAAGTATCCTCCTCAGATCTTCTTCAAACTCACACCGTGTGTCAGGGAGGTCCTGACGACGAGAGTGGTGTGGTAATTTTTGCCCAAGTTCATAAATTCAATTCCAATATATTCAACACCAATAAACCAATTGAGAGAAAATCCCAGTTACGTAAGTCCTCAATTCTCAGCTTTGGGATTAGATAGGCTGAAAATAATCACACCCCTGTGTAAGTCAGGACCTGCTTAATCAACAACGTGAGTTTGGAAGAAATCTGAGACGGTCAAAAATTTAGTCTAAAAAAACACAAAGGGGTACCCCTTTGTGTTTTTTGGGTGAAAAAAAGTGACCTCCTCAGATCTTCTTCAAACTCACACCGTGTGTCAGGGAGGTCCTGACGACGAGAGTGGTGCGGTAATTTTTGCCCTACCACATCCCAAAGCTGAGATATAGGGACATGTTGTGCTGCATAAAATGTATAACTGTAAATTTCATGATGGGATTCCTACTTCCAGTGAAGCTAGGTAAACCCATGAGTAGAAGGGTGAGATAAGAAAAGCCTAGTCAGTCCAATATACTCTACACCGCATCTGTATTTTGCTTTATTGGACGTATAACAAGTTCATAAATTTAATTCCAATATATTCAACACCAATAAACCAATTGAGAGAAAATCCCAGTTACGTAAGTCCTCAATTCTCAGCTTTAGGATTAGATAGGCTGAAAATAATCACACCCCTGTGTAAGTCAGGACCTGCTTAATCAACATCGTGAGTTTGGAAGAAATCTGAGACGGTCAAAAATTTAGTCTAAAAAAACACAAAGGGGTACCCCTTTGTGTTTTTTTGGGTGAAAAAAAGTATCCTCCTCAGATCTTCTTCAAACTCACACCGTGTGTCAAGGAGGTCCTGACGACGAGAGTGGTGCGGTAATTTTTGCCCTACCACATCCCAAAGCTGAGATATAGGGACATGTTGTGCTGCATAAAATGTATAACTGTAAATTTCATGATGGGATTCCTACTTCCAGTGAAGCTAGGTAAACCCATGAGTAGAAGGGTGAGATAAGAAAAGCCTAGTCAGTCCAATATACTCTACACTGCATCTGTATTTTGCTTTATTGGACGTATAACAAGTTCATAAATTTAATTCCAATATATTCAACACCAATAAACCAATTGAGAGAAAATCCCAGTTACGTAAGTCCTCAATTCTCAGCTTTAGGATTTCATAGGCTGAAAATAATCACACCCCTGTGTAAGTCAGGACCTGCTTAATCAACATCGTGAGTTTGGAAGAAATCTGAGACGGTCAAAAATTTAGTCTAAAAAAACACAAACAGGTACCCCTTAGTGTTTTTTTGGGTGAAGAAAAGTATCCTCCTCAGATCTTCTTCAAACTCACACCGTGTGTCAGGGAGGTCCTGACGACGAGAGTGGTGTGGTAATTTTTGCCCAAGTTCATAAATTCAATTCCAATATATTCAACACCAATAAACCAATTGAGAGAAAATCCCAGTTACGTAAGTCCTCATTTCTCAGCTTTGGGATTAGATAGGCTGAAAATAATCACACCCCTGTGTAAGTCAGGACCTGCTTAATCAACATCGTGAGTTTGGAAGAAATCTGAGACGGTCAAAAACTTAGTCTAAAAAAACACAAACAGGTACCCCTTAGTGTTTTTTTGGGTGAAAAAAGTGATCTCCTCAGATCTTCTTCAAACTCACACCGTGTGTCAGGGAGGTCCTGACGACGAGAGTAGTGTGGTCAATTTTGCCCTACCACATCCCAAAGCTGAGATATAGGGACATGTTGTGCTGCATAAAATGTATAACTGTAAATTTCATGATGGGATTCCTACTTCCAGTGAAGCTAGGTAAACCCATGAGTAGAAGGGTGAGATAAGAAAAGCCTAGTCAGTCCAATATACTGCATCTGTATTTTGCTTTATTGGACGTATAACAAGTTCATAAATTTAATTCCAATATATTCAACACCAATAAACCAATTGAGAGAAAATCCCAGTTACGTAAGTCCTCAATTCTCAGCTTTGGGATTAGATAGGCTGAAAATAATCACACCCCTGTGTAAGTCAGGACCTGCTTAATCAACATCGTGAGTTTGGAAGAAATCTGAGACGGTCAAAAATTTAGTCTAAAAAACACAAAGGGGTACCCCTTTGTGTTTTTTTGGGTGAAAAAAAGTGACCTCCTCAGATCTTCTTCAAACTCACACCGTGTGTCAGGGAGGTCCTGACGACGAGAGTGGTGTGGTAATTTTTGCCCTACCACATCCCAAAGCTGAGATATAGGGACATGTTGTGCTGCATAAAATGTATAACCGTAAATTTCATGATAGGATTCCTACTTCCAGTGAAGCTAGGTAAACCCATGAGTAGAAGGGTGAGATAAGAAAAGCCTAGTCAGTCCAATATACTCTACACCGCATCTGTATTTTGCTTTATTGGATGTATAACAAGTTCATAAATTTAATTCCAATATATTCAACACCAATAAACCTATTGAGAGAAAATCCCAGTTACGTAAGTCCTCAATTCTCAGCTTTGGGATGAGATAGGCTGAAAATAATCACACCCCTGTGTAAGTCAGGACCTGCTTAATCAACATCGTGAGTTTGGAAGAAATCTGAGACGGTCAAAATTTTAGTCAAAAAAAAAAAACACAAAGGGGTACCCCTTAGTGTTTTTTTGGGTGAAAAAAAGTATCCTCCTCAGATCTTCTTCAAACTCACACCGTGTGTCAAGGAGGTCCTGACGACGAGAGTGGTGCGGTAATTTTTGCCCTACCACATCCCAAAGCTGAGATATAGGGACATGTTGTGCTGCATAAAATGTATAACTGTAAATTTCATGATGGGATTCCTACTTCCAGTGAAGCTAGGTAAACCCATGAGTAGAAGGGTGAGATAAGAAAAGCCTAGTCAGTCCAATATACCGCATCTGTATTTTGCTTTATTGGACGTATAACAAGTTCATAAATTTAATTCCAATATATTCAACACCAATAAACCAATTGAGAGAAAATCCCAGTTACGTAAGTCCTCAATTCTCAGCTTTAGGATTAGATAGGCTGAAAATAATCACACCCCTGTGTAAGTCAGGACCTGCTTAATCAACATCGTGAGTTTGGAAGAAATCTGAGACGGTCAAAAATTTAGTCTAAAAAAACACAAACAGGTACCCCTTAGTGTTTTTTGGGTGAAAAAAGTATCCTCCTCAGATCTTCTTCAAACTCACACCGTGTGTCAGGGAGGTCCTGACGACGAGAGTGGTGTGGTAATTTTTGCCCAAGTTCATAAATTCAATTCCAATATATTCAACACCAATAAACCAATTGAGAGAAAATCCCAGTTACGTAAGTCCTCAATTCTCAGCTTTGGGATTAGATAGGCTGAAAATAATCACACCCCTGTGTAAGTCAGGACCTGCTTAATCAACAACGTGAGTTTGGAAGAAATCTGAGACGGTCAAAAATTTAGTCTAAAAAAACACAAAGGGGTACCCCTTTGTGTTTTTTGGGTGAAAAAAAGTGACCTCCTCAGATCTTCTTCAAACTCACACCGTGTGTCAGGGAGGTCCTGACGACGAGAGTGGTGCGGTAATTTTTGCCCTACCACATCCCAAAGCTGAGATATAGGGACATGTTGTGCTGCATAAAATGTATAACTGTAAATTTCATGATGGGATTCCTACTTCCAGTGAAGCTAGGTAAACCCATGAGTAGAAGGGTGAGATAAGAAAAGCCTAGTCAGTCCAATATACTCTACACCGCATCTGTATTTTGCTTTATTGGACGTATAACAAGTTCATAAATTTAATTCCAATATATTCAACACCAATAAACCAATTGAGAGAAAATCCCAGTTACGTAAGTCCTCAATTCTCAGCTTTAGGATTTCATAGGCTGAAAATAATCACACCCCTGTGTAAGTCAGGACCTGCTTAATCAACATCGTGAGTTTGGAAGAAATCTGAGACGGTCAAAAATTTAGTCTAAAAAAACACAAACAGGTACCCCTTAGTGTTTTTTTGGGTGAAGAAAAGTATCCTCCTCAGATCTTCTTCAAACTCACACCGTGTGTCAGGGAGGTCCTGACGACGAGAGTGGTGTGGTAATTTTTGCCCAAGTTCATAAATTCAATTCCAATATATTCAACACCAATAAACCAATTGAGAGAAAATCCCAGTTACGTAAGTCCTCATTTCTCAGCTTTGGGATTAGATAGGCTGAAAATAATCACACCCCTGTGTAAGTCAGGACCTGCTTAATCAACATCGTGAGTTTGGAAGAAATCTGAGACGGTCAAAAATTTAGTCTAAAAAAACACAAAGGGGTACCCCTTTGTGTTTTTTTGGGTGAAAAAAAGTGACCTCCTCAGATCTTCTTCAAACTCACACCGTGTGTCAGGGAGGTCCTGACGACGAGAGTGGTGTGGTAATTTTTGCCCTACCACATCCCAAAGCTGAGATATAGGGACATGTTGTGCTGCATAAAATGTATAACTGTAAATTTCATGATGGGATTCCTACTTCCAGTGAAGCTAGGTAAACCCATGAGTAGAAGGGTGAGATAAGAAAAGCCTAGTCAGTCCAATATACCGCATCTGTATTTTGCTTTATTGGACGTATAACAAGTTCATAAATTTAATTCCAATATATTCAACACCAATAAACCAATTGAGAGAAAATCCCAGTTACGTAAGTCCTCAATTCTCAGCTTTAGGATTAGATAGGCTGAAAATAATCACACCCCTGTGTAAGTCAGGACCTGCTTAATCAACATCGTGAGTTTGGAAGAAATCTGAGACGGTCAAAAATTTAGTCTAAAAAAACACAAAGGGGTACCCCTTTGTGTTTTTTTGGGTGAAAAAAAGTATCCTCCTCAGATCTTCTTCAAACTCACACCGTGTGTCAAGGAGGTCCTGACGACGAGAGTGGTGCGGTAATTTTTGCCCTACCACATCCCAAAGCTGAGATATAGGGACATGTTGTGCTGCATAAAATGTATAACTGTAAATTTCATGATGGGATTCCTACTTCCAGTGAAGCTAGGTAAACCCATGAGTAGAAGGGTGAGATAAGAAAAGCCTAGTCAGTCCAATATACTCTACACTGCATCTGTATTTTGCTTTATTGGACGTATAACAAGTTCATAAATTTAATTCCAATATATTCAACACCAATAAACCAATTGAGAGAAAATCCCAGTTACGTAAGTCCTCAATTCTCAGCTTTAGGATTTCATAGGCTGAAAATAATCACACCCCTGTGTAAGTCAGGACCTGCTTAATCAACATCGTGAGTTTGGAAGAAATCTGAGACGGTCAAAAATTTAGTCTAAAAAAACACAAACAGGTACCCCTTAGTGTTTTTTTGGGTGAAGAAAAGTATCCTCCTCAGATCTTCTTCAAACTCACACCGTGTGTCAGGGAGGTCCTGACGACGAGAGTGGTGTGGTAATTTTTGCCCAAGTTCATAAATTCAATTCCAATATATTCAACACCAATAAACCAATTGAGAGAAAATCCCAGTTACGTAAGTCCTCATTTCTCAGCTTTGGGATTAGATAGGCTGAAAATAATCACACCCCTGTGTAAGTCAGGACCTGCTTAATCAACATCGTGAGTTTGGAAGAAATCTGAGACGGTCAAAAATTTAGTCTAAAAAAAAACGCAAAAGGGTACCCTTTAGTGTTTTTTTGGGTGAAAAAAAGTATCCTCCTCAGATCTTCTTCAAACTCAAACCATGTGTCAGGGAGGTCCTGACGAAGAGAGTGGTGTGGTAATTTTTGCCCAAGTTCATAAATTCAATTCCAATATATTCAACACCAATAAACCAATTGAGAGAAAATCCCAGTTACGTAAGTCCTCATATCTCAGCTTTGGGATGAGATAGGCTGAAAATAATCACACCCCTGTGTAAGTCAGGACCTGCTTAATCAACATCGTGAGTTTGGAAGACATCTGAGACGGTCAAAATTTTAGTCAAAAAAAAAAAACACAAAGGGGTACCCCTTAGTGTTTTTTTGGGTGAAAAAAAGTATCCTCCTCAGATCTTCTTCAAACTCACACCGTGTGTCAAGGAGGTCCTGACGACGAGAGTGGTGCGGTAATTTTTGCCCTACCACATCCCAAAGCTGAGATATAGGGACATGTTGTGCTGCATAAAATGTATAACTGTAAATTTCATGATGGAATTCCTACTTCCAGTGAAGCTAGGTAAACCCATGAGTAGAAGGGTGAGATAAGAAAAGCCTAGTCAGTCCAATATACCGCATCTGTATTTTGCTTTATTGGACGTATAACAAGTTCATAAATTTAATTCCAATATATTCAACACCAATAAACCAATTGAGAGAAAATCCCAGTTACGTAAGTCCTCAATTCTCAGCTTTAGGATTAGATAGGCTGAAAATAATCACACCCCTGTGTAAGTCAGGACCTGCTTAATCAACATCGTGAGTTTGGAAGAAATCTGAGACGGTCAAAAATTTAGTCTAAAAAAACACAAACAGGTACCCCTAAGTGTTTTTTGGGTGAAAAAAGTATCCTCCTCAGATCTTCTTCAAACTCACACCGTGTGTCAGGGAGGTCCTGACGACGAGAGTGGTGTGGTAATTTTTGCCCAAGTTCATAAATTCAATTCCAATATATTCAACACCAATAAACCAATTGAGAGAAAATCCCAGTTACGTAAGTCCTCAATTCTCAGCTTTGGGATTAGATAGGCTGAAAATAATCACACCCCTGTGTAAGTCAGGACCTGCTTAATCAACAACGTGAGTTTGGAAGAAATCTGAGACGGTCAAAAATTTAGTCTAAAAAAACACAAAGGGGTACCCCTTTGTGTTTTTTGGGTGAAAAAAAGTGACCTCCTCAGATCTTCTTCAAACTCACACCGTGTGTCAGGGAGGTCCTGACGACGAGAGTGGTGCGGTAATTTTTGCCCTACCACATCCCAAAGCTGAGATATAGGGACATGTTGTGCTGCATAAAATGTATAACTGTAAATTTCATGATGGGATTCCTACTTCCAGTGAAGCTAGGTAAACCCATGAGTAGAAGGGTGAGATAAGAAAAGCCTAGTCAGTCCAATATACTCTACACTGCATCTGTATTTTGCTTTATTGGACGTATAACAAGTTCATAAATTTAATTCCAATATATTCAACACCAATAAACCAATTGAGAGAAAATCCCAGTTACGTAAGTCCTCAATTCTCAGCTTTAGGATTTCATAGGCTGAAAATAATCACACCCCTGTGTAAGTCAGGACCTGCTTAATCAACATCGTGAGTTTGGAAGAAATCTGAGACGGTCAAAAATTTAGTCTAAAAAAACACAAACAGGTACCCCTTAGTGTTTTTTTGGGTGAAGAAAAGTATCCTCCTCAGATCTTCTTCAAACTCACACCGTGTGTCAGGGAGGTCCTGACGACGAGAGTGGTGTGGTAATTTTTGCCCAAGTTCATAAATTCAATTCCAATATATTCAACACCAATAAACCAATTGAGAGAAAATCCCAGTTACGTAAGTCCTCATTTCTCAGCTTTGGGATTAGATAGGCTGAAAATAATCACACCCCTGTGTAAGTCAGGACCTGCTTAATCAACATCGTGAGTTTGGAAGAAATCTGAGACGGTCAAAAATTTAGTCTAAAAAAACACAAAGGGGTACCCCTTTGTGTTTTTTTGGGTGAAAAAAAGTGACCTCCTCAGATCTTCTTCAAACTCACACCGTGTGTCAGGGAGGTCCTGACGACGAGAGTGGTGTGGTAATTTTTGCCCTACCACATCCCAAAGCTGAGATATAGGGACATGTTGTGCTGCATAAAATGTATAACTGTAAATTTCATGATGGGATTCCTACTTCCAGTGAAGCTAGGTAAACCCATGAGTAGAAGGGTGAGATAAGAAAAGCCTAGTCAGTCCAATATACTCTACACTGCATCTGTATTTTGCTTTATTGGACGTATAACAAGTTCATAAATTTAATTCCAATATATTCAACACCAATAAACCTATTGAGAGAAAATCCCAGTTACGTAAGTCCTCATATCTCAGCTTTGGGATGAGATAGGCTGAAAATAATCACACCCCTGTGTAAGTCAGGACCTGCTTAATCAACATCGTGAGTTTGGAAGAAATCTGAGACGGTCATAATTTTAGTCAAAAAAAAAAACACAAAAGGGTACCCCTTAGTGTTTTTTTGAGTGAAAAAAAGTATCCTCCTCAGACCTTCTTCAAACTCAAACCATGTGTCAGGGAGGTCCTGACGAAGAGAGTGGTGTGGTAATTTTTGCCCAAGTTCATAAATTCAATTCCAATAAACCAATTGAGAGAAAATCCCAGTTACGTAAGTCCTCATATCTCAGCTTTGGGATGAGATAGGCTGAAAATAATCACACCCCTGTGTAAGTCAGGACCTGCTTAATCAACATCGTGAGTTTGGAAGAAATCTGAGACGGTCAAAAATTTAGTCTAAAAAAACACAAACAGGTACCCCTTAGTGTTTTTTTGGGTGAAAAAAGTGACCTCCTCAGATCTTCTTCAAGCTCACACCGTGTGTCAGTGAGGTCCTGATGACGAGAGTGGTGTGGTAATTTTTGCCCTACCACATCCCAAAGCTGAGATATAGGGACATGTTGTGCTGCATAAAATGTATAGCTGTAAATTTCATGATGGGATTCTTACTTCCAGTGAAGCTAGGTAAACCCATGAGTAGAAGGGTGCGATCAGAAAAGCCTAGGCAGTCCAATATAACCTACATTGCATCTGTATTTTGCTTTATTGGACGTATAACAAGCTCATAAATTTAATTCCAATATATTCAACACCAATAAACCTATTGAGAGAAAATCCCAGTTACGTTAGTCCTCATATCTCAGCTTTGGGATGAGATAGGCTGAAAATAATCACACCCCTGTGTAAGTCAGGACCTGCTTAATCAACATCATGAGTTTGGAAGAAATCTGAGACGGTCAAAAATTTAGTCTAAAAAACACAAAGGGCTACCCCTTAGTGTTTTTTTGGGTGAAAAATGTGACCTCCTCAGATCTTCTTCAAACCCACACCGTGTGTCAGGGAGGTCCTGACGAAGACAGTGGTGTGGTAATTTTTGCCCTACCACATCCCAAAGCTGAGATATAGGGACATGTTGTGCTGCATAAAATGTATAGTTGTAAATTTCATGATGGGATTCTTACTTCCAGTGAAGCTAGGTAAACCCATGAGTAGAAGGGTGAGATAAGAAAAGCCTAGTCAGTCCAATATACTCTACACTGCATCTGTATTTTGCTTTATTGGACGTATAACAAGTTCATAAATTTAATTCCAATATATTCAACACCAATAAACCAATTGAGAGAAAATCCCAGTTACGTAAGTCCTCAATTCTCAGCTTTGGGATGAGATAGGCTGAAAATAATCACACCCCTGTGTAAGTCAGGACCTGCTTAATCAACATCGTGAGTTTGGAAGAAATCTGAGACGGTCAAAAATTTAGTCTAAAAAAACACAAACAGGTACCCCTTAGTGTTTTTTTGGGTGAAAAAAGTGACCTCCTCAGATCTTCTTCAAGCTCACACCGTGTGTCAGTGAGGTCCTGATGACGAGAGTGGTGTGGTAATTTTTGCCCTACCACATCCCAAAGCTGAGATATAGGGACATGTTGTGCTGCATAAAATGTATAGCTGTAAATTTCATGATGGGATTCTTACTTCCAGTGAAGCTAGGTAAACCCATGAGTAGAAGGGTGCGATCAGAAAAGCCTAGGCAGTCCAATATAACCTACATTGCATCTGTATTTTGCTTTATTGGACGTATAACAAGCTCATAAATTTAATTCCAATATATTCAACACCAATAAACCTATTGAGAGAAAATCCCAGTTACGTTAGTCCTCATATCTCAGCTTTGGGATGAGATAGGCTGAAAATAATCACACCCCTGTGTAAGTCAGGACCTGCTTAATCAACATCATGAGTTTGGAAGAAATCTGAGACGGTCAAAAATTTAGTCTAAAAAAACACAAAGGGCTACCCCTTAGTGTTTTTTTGGGTGAAAAATGTGACCTCCTCAGATCTTCTTCAAACCCACACCGTGTGTCAGGGAGGTCCTGACGAAGACAGTGGTGTGGTAATTTTTGCCCTACCACATCCCAAAGCTGAGATATAGGGACATGTTGTGCTGCATAAAATGTATAGTTGTAAATTTCATGATGGGATTCTTACTTCCAGTGAAGCTAGGTAAACCCATGAGTAGAAGGGTGAGATAAGAAAAGCCTAGTCAGTCCAATATACTCTACACTGCATCTGTATTTTGCTTTATTGGACGTATAACAAGTTCATAAATTTAATTCCAATATATTCAACACCAATAAACCAATTGAGAGAAAATCCCAGTTACGTAAGTCCTCAATTCTCAGCTTTGGGATGAGATAGGCTGAAAATAATCACACCCCTGTGTAAGTCAGGACCTGCTTAATCAACATCGTGAGTTTGGAAGAAATCTGAGACGGTCAAAATTTTAGTCAAAAAAAAAACACAAAAGGGTACACCTTAGTGTTTTTTTGGGTGAAAAAAAGTATCCTCCTCAGATCTTCTTCAAACTCACACCGTGTGTCAAGGAGGTCCTGACGACGAGAGTGGTGCGGTAATTTTTGCCCTACCACATCCCAAAGCTGAGATATAGGGACATAGGGACATGTTGTGCTGCATAAAATGTATAACTGTAAATTTCATGATGGGATTCCTACTTCCAGTGAAGCTAGGTTAACCCATGAGTAGAAGGGTGAGATAAGAAAAGCCTAGTCAGTCCAATATACTCTACACCGCATCTGTATTTTGCTTTATTGAACGTATAACAAGTTCATAAATTTAATTCCAATATATTCAACGCCAATAAACCAATTGAGAGAAAATCCCAGTTACGTAAGTCCTCAATTCTCAGCTTTAGGATTAGATAGGCTGAAAATAATCACACCCCTGTGTAAGTCAGGACCTGCTTAATCAACATCGTGAGTTTGGAAGAAATCTGAGACGGTCAAAAATTTAGTCTAAAAAAACACAAACAGGTACCCCTTAGTGTTTTTTGGGTGAAAAAAGTATCCTCCTCAGATCTTCTTCAAACTCACACCGTGTGTCAGGGAGGTCCTGACGACGAGAGTGGTGTGGTAATTTTTGCCCAAGTTCATAAATTCAATTCCAATATATTCAACACCAATAAACCTATTGAGAGAAAATCCCAGTTACGTAAGTCCTCAATTCTCAGCTTTGGGATTAGATAGGCTGAAAATAATCACACCCCTGTGTAAGTCAGGACCTGCTTAATCAACAACGTGAGTTTGGAAGAAATCTGAGACGGTCAAAAATTTAGTCTAAAAAAACACAAAGGGGTACCCCTTTGTGTTTTTTGGGTGAAAAAAAGTGACCTCCTCAGATCTTCTTCAAACTCACACCGTGTGTCAGGGAGGTCCTGACGACGAGAGTGGTGCGGTAATTTTTGCCCTACCACATCCCAAAGCTGAGATATAGGGACATGTTGTGCTGCATAAAATGTATAACTGTAAATTTCATGATGGGATTCCTACTTCCAGTGAAGCTAGGTAAACCCATGAGTAGAAGGGTGAGATAAGAAAAGCCTAGTCAGTCCAATATACTCTACACCGCATCTGTATTTTGCTTTATTGGACGTATAACAAGTTCATAAATTTAATTCCAATATATTCAACACCAATAAACCAATTGAGAGAAAATCCCAGTTACGTAAGTCCTCAATTCTCAGCTTTAGGATTTCATAGGCTGAAAATAATCACACCCCTGTGTAAGTCAGGACCTGCTTAATCAACATCGTGAGTTTGGAAGAAATCTGAGACGGTCAAAAATTTAGTCTAAAAAAACACAAACAGGTACCCCTTAGTGTTTTTTTGGGTGAAGAAAAGTATCCTCCTCAGATCTTCTTCAAACTCACACCGTGTGTCAGGGAGGTCCTGACGACGAGAGTGGTGTGGTAATTTTTGCCCAAGTTCATAAATTCAATTCCAATATATTCAACACCAATAAACCAATTGAGAGAAAATCCCAGTTACGTAAGTCCTCATTTCTCAGCTTTGGGATTAGATAGGCTGAAAATAATCACACCCCTGTGTAAGTCAGGACCTGCTTAATCAACATCGTGAGTTTGGAAGAAATCTGAGACGGTCAAAAATTTAGTCTAGTACCCCTTTGTGTTTTTTTGGGTGAAAAAAAGTGACCTCCTCAGATCTTCTTCAAACTCACACCGTGTGTCAGGGAGGTCCTGACGACGAGAGTGGTGTGGTAATTTTTGCCCTACCACATCCCAAAGCTGAGATATAGGGACATGTTGTGCTGCATAAAATGTATAACTGTAAATTTCATGATGGGATTCCTACTTCCAGTGAAGCTAGGTAAACCCATGAGTAGAAGGGTGAGATAAGAAAAGCCTAGTCAGTCCAATATACCGCATCTGTATTTTGCTTTATTGGACGTATAACAAGTTCATAAATTTAATTCCAATATATTCAACACCAATAAACCAATTGAGAGAAAATCCCAGTTACGTAAGTCCTCAATTCTCAGCTTTAGGATTAGATAGGCTGAAAATAATCACACCCCTGTGTAAGTCAGGACCTGCTTAATCAACATCGTGAGTTTGGAAGAAATCTGAGACGGTCAAAAATTTAGTCTAAAAAAACACAAAGGGGTACCCCTTTGTGTTTTTTTGGGTGAAAAAAAGTATCCTCCTCAGATCTTCTTCAAACTCACACCGTGTGTCAAGGAGGTCCTGACGACGAGAGTGGTGCGGTAATTTTTGCCCTACCACATCCCAAAGCTGAGATATAGGGACATGTTGTGCTGCATAAAATGTATAACTGTAAATTTCATGATGGGATTCCTACTTCCAGTGAAGCTAGGTAAACCCATGAGTAGAAGGGTGAGATAAGAAAAGCCTAGTCAGTCCAATATACTCTACACTGCATCTGTATTTTGCTTTATTGGACGTATAACAAGTTCATAAATTTAATTCCAATATATTCAACACCAATAAACCAATTGAGAGAAAATCCCAGTTACGTAAGTCCTCAATTCTCAGCTTTAGGATTTCATAGGCTGAAAATAATCACACCCCTGTGTAAGTCAGGACCTGCTTAATCAACATCGTGAGTTTGGAAGAAATCTGAGACGGTCAAAAATTTAGTCTAAAAAAACACAAACAGGTACCCCTTAGTGTTTTTTTGGGTGAAGAAAAGTATCCTCCTCAGATCTTCTTCAAACTCACACCGTGTGTCAGGGAGGTCCTGACGACGAGAGTGGTGTGGTAATTTTTGCCCAAGTTCATAAATTCAATTCCAATATATTCAACACCAATAAACCAATTGAGAGAAAATCCCAGTTACGTAAGTCCTCATTTCTCAGCTTTGGGATTAGATAGGCTGAAAATAATCACACCCCTGTGTAAGTCAGGACCTGCTTAATCAACATCGTGAGTTTGGAAGAAATCTGAGACGGTCAAAAATTTAGTCTAAAAAAAAACGCAAAAGGGTACCCTTTAGTGTTTTTTTGGGTGAAAAAAAGTATCCTCCTCAGATCTTCTTCAAACTCAAACCATGTGTCAGGGAGGTCCTGACGAAGAGAGTGGTGTGGTAATTTTTGCCCAAGTTCATAAATTCAATTCCAATATATTCAACACCAATAAACCAATTGAGAGAAAATCCCAGTTACGTAAGTCCTCATATCTCAGCTTTGGGATGAGATAGGCTGAAAATAATCACACCCCTGTGTAAGTCAGGACCTGCTTAATCAACATCGTGAGTTTGGAAGACATCTGAGACGGTCAAAATTTTAGTCAAAAAAAAAAAACACAAAGGGGTACCCCTTAGTGTTTTTTTGGGTGAAAAAAAGTATCCTCCTCAGATCTTCTTCAAACTCACACCGTGTGTCAAGGAGGTCCTGACGACGAGAGTGGTGCGGTAATTTTTGCCCTACCACATCCCAAAGCTGAGATATAGGGACATAGGGACATGTTGTGCTGCATAAAATGTATAACTGTAAATTTCATGATGGGATTCCTACTTCCAGTGAAGCTAGGTTAACCCATGAGTAGAAGGGTGAGATAAGAAAAGCCTAGTCAGTCCAATATACTCTACACCGCATCTGTATTTTGCTTTATTGAACGTATAACAAGTTCATAAATTTAATTCCAATATATTCAACGCCAATAAACCAATTGAGAGAAAATCCCAGTTACGTAAGTCCTCAATTCTCAGCTTTAGGATTAGATAGGCTGAAAATAATCACACCCCTGTGTAAGTCAGGACCTGCTTAATCAACATCGTGAGTTTGGAAGAAATCTGAGACGGTCAAAAATTTAGTCTAAAAAAACACAAACAGGTACCCCTTAGTGTTTTTTGGGTGAAAAAAGTATCCTCCTCAGATCTTCTTCAAACTCACACCGTGTGTCAGGGAGG
Source organism: Hoplias malabaricus (assembly GCF_029633855.1). Lineage (NCBI taxonomy): Eukaryota > Metazoa > Chordata > Actinopteri > Characiformes > Erythrinidae > Hoplias > Hoplias malabaricus. The sequence continues at coordinate 2,499,064 of NW_027101191.1, forward strand.
TCCTGACGACGAGAGTGGTGTGGTAATTTTTGCCCAAGTTCATAAATTCAATTCCAATATATTCAACACCAATAAACCAATTGAGAGAAAATCCCAGTTACGTAAGTCCTCAATTCTCAGCTTTGGGATTAGATAGGCTGAAAATAATCACACCCCTGTGTAAGTCAGGACCTGCTTAATCAACAACGTGAGTTTGGAAGAAATCTGAGACGGTCAAAAATTTAGTCTAAAAAAACACAAAGGGGTACCCCTTTGTGTTTTTTGGGTGAAAAAAAGTGACCTCCTCAGATCTTCTTCAAACTCACACCGTGTGTCAGGGAGGTCCTGACGACGAGAGTGGTGCGGTAATTTTTGCCCTACCACATCCCAAAGCTGAGATATAGGGACATGTTGTGCTGCATAAAATGTATAACTGTAAATTTCATGATGGGATTCC